>NW_022589775.1:6610355-6663723 GCF_004348235.1 Phoca vitulina | reverse complement strand
TTCCTTCCTTCCTTCCTTCCTTCCTTCCTTCCTTCCTTCCTTCCTTCTTCCTTCCTTCCTTCCTTCCTTCCTTCCTTCCTTCCTTCCTTCCTGTTTGTTGCTCACATGGTCTCTGCATCTGGACTATTCCCATTTTTGCTTGTCAGATCTGCCTTTCTTCTTCCAGGTCTGGTTGAAATCAGCTGTCTTCATGCAGTTTCCTTGGTGTCCTAATGCCTAATGGCTCTTTTAGATGTGTTCTCATAGTCTACCTTGTGTCTCAGTGAACTCTTCTTGGACTGCAAACTCTTTGAAGGTAGGGTCTCAACCAAATTTATTGTGGCTTTGGTCACAGCACCGTTGTGGAGGAGCTTGATATATGTTTAGATAAACTTGCCCCCAATTTACGCCATCAGCAGTCAGGATATATGCACGGCGCATGGGTCTTTGCCAAGATAGCAGGCCATGGAGGGTGGCAGCTAAGAGATAAGCCCAAAGCAAAAAACGTCTGTACTCAGGAGAGATGAGTGACAGACAGGCAAATTCTGTGAGGACCCACTGGCAAGAGGAAGGTGTCTCTTAGTTGTTGGTAAGCGGTCTACAGCCAGGATGAATCTGATGCTATATTAGGAGCCAAAATTAGACAGCCTGCATTCTGAGGGGAAAGATGGGTGGGTTGGTGTCTTAGTTCAGGCTGCTGTATAACAAAATATCATAGACTGGGTGGATTAAACAGCAAACATTTATTTCTCTTGGTCTAGACGCTGGAAGTCCTGAGATCAGGGTGCTGTCATGGTTGGATTCTTGGTGAGAGCTCTTCTCCTGGTTATATCTTCACCTTATCTTATGGCCTTTCCTTGGTGCATGCACACTCAGGGAGATCCCACATTTCATTTTCTTTTTATCAGTTCCATCGAGGGGCTTTTACCCTCACCTTACCCTCACGACCTCATCAAAACCTAATTATCTCCCAAAGACCCAGCCTCCAAATACCATCCCACTGGATGCATTAGGGGATTAGGTATTCACTGCATGAGTTTTTGGAGGATGCAAACATTCAGTCCATAGCAGTGAGCGAGCAACCAGGTAAGCAGTTTGGAACCAGGAGAGAAAGAGAAACTGGAAAACCCCAAATCTAAGAGCCTTGTGCCGATACGCCTTTGATTCCAAAGTGAGCTCTTAGGGACCTGGGCTTATAGTTAAGGCTTACTGGAGCTTAGGGCTGGGCAGCCCAGGACCTAGCCTGCAGGTAGATGGGGAAGAATTTGTGCCTGGGTACTGGAAGTATTTGTAGAAAATCCTGGAAGGTCTAAGGGTGGTAGTGAGCGGTGGGGGCAGGGAAAACAGTGAGGGGAGGAAGTGTGTGGTCTTAGGAGAATGCACTTTGGCTGGGAGGTAGGGTTACTCAGGAACACAAGCAGAGAGGGAGACAGAGAGTGGAAAGGGGATCTTCATAGAGGGGGTGCCTTAGAGCTTGGTTCGAGGTTTGTGGTGGGTATAGGGTTGAGGGCATAATGTTCACTGCACGTGACCACAGAGGGACAGATGAAGGCGACTGGTTCCAGGGAAAGTGAACACGTTGCTGGTTGAGATCTGTAAGGGTCCAGACCTCTGCTTTGGTGTTTTCAAACTATTTTTCTGGGCAGTGGCTGTGGGTAGACCTGAGCAAACATTGGGCTTCACATTGCAAACAGATCAGATTGTTCTTTATTTTATTTTATTTTAAAGATTTTATTTATTTATTTGACAGAGACACAGCGAGAGAGGGAACACAAGCCGGGGGAGTGGGAGAGGGAGAAGCAGGCTTCCCGCTGAGCAGGGAGCCCGATGTGGGACTCGATCCCAGGACCCTGGGACCATGACCCGAGCCGAAGGCAGACGCTTAACGACTGAGCCTCCCAGGCGCCCCCAGATTGTTCTTTAAAGTGTATTTTTATTGGAGTGCCTGGGTGGCTCAGTTGGTTAAGCATCCGATTCTTTATTTCGGCTCAGGTTATGATCCCAGGGTCGTGAGATTGAGTCCTGCGTCGCGCTCTGCGTTGGATATTGGCATTCTCTCTCTTTCTCTCTCTCTCTCTCCCCCTCGCCCCTCCCTCTTCAAAAAAATTAAATAAAAAAATAAAATGTATTTTTATTTACTGCATGATGATTGTAGGAACAATCAAGTACATTTAAAAGGAGACATTCTCCCACATTCCTACTGTAGGAACATGTTGGTTGCTTTTGGTTTTCTCTGTTCCTTCTTATCCATCATTGTCATGTCCTTTTTATGTATTTGTAACTCTTGCTTAGACACAGCTTTGTATTTTGTTTCTTCTCACATAACACTGCATTGTCAACATGTGCAGTTTGGCTGCATCGTCCCCAACTTGTCATTTATAATGGTAATTGGTAATTAAAAAAAATGGCTGTTAATTTGAATTGTCAGACTGCCTTCCAGAAGTCTTGATCTGTTCATATATATGAGTATATTGGACTCACCACAGCTGAGCCAGCACTGGGTCTTAAACATTTATTTCGTTACTGTTAATTGAATCTCTCTCTCTTTCTTTGCTTTCGGGAGGGCTGAACTTTTTGTGTTAATTATTTTGAACATTGTTTTAAACTTTTAGGAAACACTGTCATGGGCTTATCTTTTAAATCCTTAACACACCCTTGAACAAAACAAACAAAATAAAACAAGGAACAGCGTCCTTTGGCTTCCTCCTGTGTGAGATGGTGAGGTTGAAGGTCTTCCTCGCTTCCAGCGTCCTGCGTCTGACTTTATGAACCAAAAGTGTAGAAGGTGAATGGGATGCACCCTTAAGATTTCTGAGGCACAGGCTGGTGACATGGTTGTAGGTAACCTGCTGTGGGCTGGTTTTTGTTAATTTTGTTTATAGACTTCATTTTTTTTTAGAGCCGTTTTAGGTTCACATCCAAATTGAGCAGAAAGTTCGGAGAGTGCCTATACACCTCCTGTCCCGCCCCACGCGCACAGCCTGCCCTGTAATCAGCATCCCCCATAGAGTGGTACGTTATGTTTGTTACCCTTGATGAACCTGCACTGAGGCCTCATGGTCACCCAGAGTCCATAGTTTACATTTCGGTTCACTCTTGGTGTTGCACATTCTGGGCTTGGACAGCCGGATAATGATGTCTATCCACCATTAAAGTATTGTACAGAATAGTTCTACTGCCCCACATATCCCCCATGCTCGGCCTATACATTTCTCCTTCACCCTTTTGCCCCTGGCAGCCACTGATCTTATACTGTCTCCATAGTTCTGCCTTTTCTAGAATGTCATGCAGTTGGATTGCGGCTGACATTACTCTTGAGAGTCATTCCTTGGGAGTTTCTCCCCATCGTTTCCTGCCCTTCCAATGTGGTTGCCTCCAGACTGGGATTTTAGAGTCAGAAGGATTGATAAGGCCCTCCAACCCAGGAGTCTTCTCTGTGATACTCCGGCTGAGGAATGTCACCCGAGCCTTCGTTGTGGTTCCCATTATGAAGCCAAGGGAAGGGCAGGCGCCCTGCATCCAAGAGCCTGGCTTCAGCTGCCCACGCTGACTCCGATGAGCTGGGTGACTGTGGTGAAACCACTTCCCTTCCTGAGGCAGACCCTGTGTGGTCCCTTGGTGGCGTGACGCCAGAGCAGTGCCCACCCCCAGGTTCTAGGTGTGGCATGGATACAAGGTCGACTGGCCCTTGTTAACCCCAGAGGAAGGCACAAAAGTCAAATCAGAAGAACGTGGACAGCCTTGCTCTTGGCTGAGCAAGTGAATTGTTAGAAAGTTGCTCCCTGCAGGAAATGGAGGTCGGCCTCTCTGAATCTTCCACTGGTGACTCTGCCCTGGGTGGGGGTCTGTGTGTGTAGGCGGGGTGGGGGAGGGAGATAAGTCAACCCCTCCACCTGTAAGCATTTACGGTTGGCTGTCATGCCTCCCCCATCTTACTCCAATAGCTCTTTTCAAGCACAACTTCTCTGCTCCTTTATCTGTCCTTCGAAGCACGTGGATTCTTTAGTTCTGTGAACACCCCATTCAGCATGGCCAGCTTGGGTGCCGAGAAGTGAAATGGGCTGAATCGTATCCTCCCCCTCAATTCATGTTGAGGCCCCAGCCCCCAGGGCCTCAGAGTGTGACCGTATTTGGGGATGAGGCCCTTGAGGAGGTGGCTAAGTCAGAGTGAGGCTGTTGCGGTGGCCCTAACCCAACCTGACTGAGGTGTCCTCATGAAGAAGAGGGAACGTGGATACACAAGGAGGCCCCGGGATGCTTGAGCACAGAGGAGAGACACAGTGACGAGGCCACCATCTGCCAGCCGAGAAGCGAGGCCTCGGAAGGAAGCAAGCTGCCAGCACCTCGATCTTGGACTTGCGGCCTCCAGAACTGTGAGAACATGAACTTCTGTTGCTGAAGTCACGCAGTGTGTGCTCTTTTGTTACCCCTGAAAATGAACGCGGGAAGAGAATGCGATTTTATCCCCACTTCCCCACCTCTTCTCATTTTCGGGGTCTCAGTCCCGTCTGCGCTTTTCTTATTGAACTTTTCTGGGGAGTTCATGAGACATGCAGATCAACTACAGTCCTGCATTTTATGCTGTCTTCTGGGCAAAGAATGAGTAGTCATTTTGTCTTTTTTTTTTTTTTTTTTTGTACAAGTCAATAATTAAATACTTCTTTATAAATGGTGTTTATGACTGACCATTATCCTGGCCACCTTTTATAGATCCTCTCCTTTGTGCTGGGCCTTTGGGCTACACGTTAATCATTAAAAAGTCCCTGCAGGTGGGCATTGCCATCCCATTTTACAGATGAGAAAGTGGGGAAGTGGAGCGAGCAGATGGCATGAGCAAGGCCACGCAATGTGGATTCTGTGGATCCCCAAAAACCATGCTCATCGGCTGAGGACAGCACCTGGGTGGCTCGGGGTGGTGGTGGTGGGGGGCTGGGATTGGCTGATTCCCCTCACCTCCCCATCCGAGGCCACTACCTTCCCCACCCCCTTTTCGGTTATGTCCCTCTCCTGAGCAGCCCCTTGTGCCCACGTGACCCTGTTCCACCGAGCAGACTGATAACTGTGGAACAGCCGACCCATTCGCTTTTCTCCTCTCATTTCATGCAATCCAATAGCTCAGAGCCAGGCCATTTAAGAATGGAAGAAATTTCCTGTTGAGAGGTTTTATATATGTGGTGTGTGTGTGCTTCTGAAGGCAAATGGGTGTTTTAAGTGTGTGCGAGGCGAAGTACGGCCGACTCCGGGAGCCTGGGGACCACTTAGGTCTGTAGCCCTTACCCTCGCACCAGCTGTCCAGCGCCACGAGGCCTTCTGCCTTTGCCATTTACGGGCCCTTTTCCTGTTAGGACACCTGTTTAACTCTGGTGTTGCCATCACGGGAGGCTAAGGCAGCCTGTTCCTCCTCCTGCCGCTTCTTGTGGAAAATCCATTTTTGGTGTTCGGTTTCAGTGAGAAAGGCATAAAAATATTTTCCAGGACCCCTCCCCACTCCCCTTTCCTGCTTGCAGCTAAGATTTCAGCCTTTGACAATGGAGGCCCACTTTCTCGAAACAAAGGCAGCACTAATCAGAACATTGCTGTATGCACATTTCTTTTTGGAAACAAGTTGGGCTTTTAAAGCATGTTATGCATGGACCTTGTTCCGTGAAAGTCCTGGACGCTGAATTTGCATGGCAACAGCATTCCGTGTCATTGCCCTTAGAATTATCGACATCATCGGGCAGGAGAGCTTTGTAGACGGGGCGATCTCACCTGCGTTTTGCAGTCAGGAAGTTACCTACCAACCTTGGTGAATGTAAGTGCTCATTTATTGAAATGGAAATGCAACACGCGTACAGAAAAGTGTACCTTATTGGAAGTGTCTAGTTTGATGGATTCGTACAAACCGTGTACTCGTGTAACCGGCACTCAGATCCAGAACCAGAACGTGCTGAGACCCCAGAACCTTCCTGGGTGATGAGATGGGAAGGAGTCTTCCCCAGAGCCTCCGGATGGAGCACAGCCCTGCTCGCATCTTCATTTTAGACTTGCCTCCAGAGCTGTGAGACCTACATTTCCATTGTTGAGCATCTGTTTGTGGTGCTTTGTTACTGGAGCTCCAGCTGACGGATGCACTCTCCTTCCCTCTCTCCTGGTGCCCCCCCCGCCGTCCGTGTTTTACTTTGCATTTCATCTTCCCCCTGTAGGGCAGCCATCCATGTAATGCATGTCTGATCATGTCAGTCCTGGTTTAGAACCTGTCCGAGTTGCCCCATTGTTCATTGGGTGAAGCCCAAACTTCTTGACCTGGTGTATGTACCCTGCTCCGCCCCTTCTGCCTCACCTCTCGCTTACCCTGGCCTTGCCCGCTCAACCCCGAAGTGGACACAGATGGGGAGCTGTCAGCGGGGCAGGGAGGGGGCTGTATCTACATCAAAGAGCGCCGGATGTGACTTTGAACTTGACGCATGTAGGGGGCTCTTCTGGGCTCCAGTGGTCCACCGTTGTCCTCATGACTCTGTTCAAATGTGCTTCCGTTTATTTTACTTTTTATTTATTTTTTTTAAAGATTTTATTTATTTATCTGACAGAGAGACAGCAAGAGAGGGAACACCAGCAGGGGGAGTGGGAGAGGGAGAAGCAGGCTCCCCGCGGAGCAGGGAGCCCGATGCGGGGCCCGATCCCAGGACCCTGGGATCATGACCTGAGCCGAAGGCAGATGCCTAACGACTGAGCCGCCCAGGCGCCCCACGTTCTTGCGTTTAAACTCCCTTCTTGGCCTCCAGGGGGGTCCGGGTTACAAGCCTCACTCACACGTCCACAAACACAATGTGCTCCCACACATGCTGGTACAGGGGTGTGGTCGTCGTACTGCTTGGTTTGCATCCTCTGCTTGGCCACTTACTAACAGCATCGTCTTGCTCCGTGCCTCAGTTTTCTTATCTGTCAAATGGGGACACGGATAATACCTACCTGGTAGGGCTATTGTGAGGAGTAAGCGAGTTAATTCCTGTAGATGTTTCCAATGGGCTTGGCACCTGGGTAGGAAACTCGGCCCCAGACCCCTTTTGAATAGTGTTTTCTCCCCCTCTGGTTTATTCTTGCCTACTTCTTAAGGCTCCGGGTGGGCACCATTATCTCTAGAAAGCTTTCCAGGCTCTTCTCCGCTGGCATAATCACCCATTGTCTCCTTTTAATCTGTTGGGGGGCCTCTCTTTCTCGGGGCCCCTGAAGTTCTTGAGGGCAGGTCCATTCTAGATCCTGTCCTCCCCCTTCCTGGCCTGGTGGCTGGCTCCCCAGAGGCCTTCAATCTGGTGCTTGCTCAGGAAAAGAATAAATAATGACCTGAGTGTCCTTGCAAGTGTGGGGATGTACCTGGGCTGGACCTCAGACTCCCGGGTCAGCTGCAAATGCGGGTCTGGTGGCTGTTCTGATCCCATGGGGAGGTGTGGAGAGTCTGGGCCCCACGAGCGATCAAAGCAGCCCTGGGATCATGATCTGAGCTCTCTCAGAGACCTGTGTTTCTCAGAGGGAGACACAGTGAGAGAAGGAACACAAGCAGGGGGAGTGGGAGAGGGAGAAGGAGGCTCCCCGCGGAGCAGGGAGCCTGATGCGGGGCTCTATCCCAGGACCCTGGGATCATGACCTGAGCCGAAGGCAGACGCTTAACAACTGAGCCACCCAGGCACCCCAATAAATAAAATCTTAAAAAAAAAAAAAAAGAATATTGAAATACCTTTCGTTTTAAGGTGAAAGGAGAAACAATTGGGTTAGCGTGAACTTCCCGGGTCAACTTAGAGCAACAGAGACACCGAGAAGAAAATGTCAAGCACTGCAGATACCCTAACAGTGATTATTCCTTTAGGGTTTTTGGGACGGTGAAGACTCCAGTGATGGGCAGGCAGAAATGAAGGTTCTTATGTGCTGATTTGGGATTCTTCGGTTTATCCTGGCATTTAGAACAGGGCCGGCCATGAACTCAGGGACTCGGTTTCCTGTAGTTAAAGATGTTTGCCTTCCCGATGGCAGGCACTGAGATTTAATGACTTTTTAGTAAGGCACGGGGCTCCGAAAAAGAAAACATCCCCTGGCCAGCGTCTTGGGGGCTTAGACGTTAATAGTGAGTTTGGACACGTTTTCGTTTCAGCCCCTAGCATGGTTTTTCTTCCTTCGGAGGTACTCAATAAATATCTCGTGTTTTCCATTATATTGAGGGTGTTAGGTTTTTGGATCCGAAACTCAGTACCGTGGAGAGGTTCTCCTGATTCGGGGCAGCTCTTTCCCATAGACCAAAGGGCATCTTTGTGCGAGGAAAGCTCAGCACGTCCTGGAAACTGGGCATTTACAAGATCAGGAATCCCTCTCACTTGGCAAACTCCTTGTTGAACCTCACAGCCTCCTGGCCACACAGTCGGAGGGGTCCTAGCGGTACTGCCCACTGTGGAGACCACTAGCCACACGTGGCTGCCGCGCCCTTGAAATGTCTGAGTTAGGACGTGCTGTAAGCGTGAACTAGAGACCCGGTTTCAAAGACTTAGGAAGAAAGAGATGAATGTAAGTCATCTCAGCAACTTTTTCTTCAATAACTTTTTTTTTAATTAAAACATTTTTTTAAAGTAGAAATTACTCATTTTTTTAGCTTATTTCTTTATTTATTTGAGTCATCTCTACACCCAACATGGGGCTCGAACTCAACGACCCCGAGGTCAAGAGTCACGTGTTCCACAGACTGAGCCCGCCAGGCGCCCCTCAATACCTTTTGTATTGACTATGTGTTGAAATAATATTTATGGTATGTTGGGTTGAATACGATAGGTTATTAAATTGAATGTAACCTTTTTACTTAAAAAAAAAAGATTTTATTTTTATTTATTTATTTAGAGCGTGCACGCGTGAGCAGGGGAGGGGCAGAGGGGGAAGGAGAGCGAGAATCTGAAGCTGACTACCCGCGGGGCTCGATCTCACGACCGTGAGATCATGACCTGAGCCGAGATCAAGAGTCCGACGCTTAACTGACTGAGCCACCCAGGCGCCCTGTCCTAAAAAGTAAAAACTTTTTTTTTTTAATATAGCTACCAGAAAATGTGAAGTTATATTTTTATTAGCTAGCCTTGCCCTAGAGAATGATTGCCCACTTATTTTCCTGAGATAACCTGCCAGAGTGGGTGATTTCTCTCTTATTTGAGCAATCTCTTAGTTCTGACAGGCCTTGGCAAAGCATGTTGAAGCCAGGGCGTGGAGAGAATGACAAGCGGAAGGGGGGGCGATTTCCAAAACAATGAGTTTTCCTATCTAGGTCCTGGGAAAGAGGAATTTTCATTGCAGCAAAATTAAGTTAGGCAAATTTGGATGATCAGGTAGACACGATATCTAGCACCCGTTATGAATAATAATAGTGCCACATATTTAATTGTTTGACTCCACTTTCAAAGCTTAAGAATAAAGAAACGAGTAGTCATAAAACCCCAGAATAGTTTAGAAAAAATTAATCACAGTGCGTACAAGCTGTAGCATTGCGAAGGGTGGGGGGCCACAGTGTTACCAAGGTGAGATTTCATATGCTGGTTGTCCTATCTGTAATAATGTGTCAGTGCTGGGCTTGCTCGGGGGTGGGCCTCGGAGACCTGCCTGGTTTAGTTGGTGGTGGTGGGGGGGCAGTTTCTGTGGACTCTCTACTGCTGCTCCTTAGCCAGAGTAACTTGTTAGTCTCTGCATCCTTAAATGGCTCTGCAGGAGAATGAATGATATGCCTGTTTGCATGTTGGTTTCATATTAGTTTCCCTTGCTGTTGGTTGCTGACTTGTTTCCCCTGGTAGATGCCAAAATTCTTGTGATGAGAGATCTTGCTTTATTTTTCTAAACTTCGGTATTGTTGGGGCCTCCGGCTGGCTCAGTTGGCAGAGCATCCGACCCTTGATCTTGGGGTTGTGCGTCTGAACCCCATGTTAGGTGTACAGATTACTTAAAAAAAAAACAAGCAAAACTGCTGTATTGTTGTGCCTAATATGCACCTTCGGTTTGTGTTTGTTAATTGATAGTTAGTGGTGAATAGAAAAAAGCAGATCATCCTCTTTCCCTCCCTCCTGCCCCCTTTCCCCTTCTGGTCCCACTTTTTCCATTTCTTTTGCGCTCTTTCTTTCCATACTGCTTTCTTCTTCTTCTTTTTTTTTCCTTCTTCTAAGGTATGGATTACATGGAGAAGTCCTGAAAAACGTGTGTTCACCTGGCCTGTCTGTACCCTTTCTTTTTCTAACAAAGCCTTGCCTCGACTGAGCGTCACTTTAGCTTTTTCTTTGCCCACCTCTGCCCTTCCTTCGGCATACCCTCCTCGTGCAGGCGGCCCCAGGGGTGGAAGGCCCTCACGTGGTACCTGGTGGCTGGCTCAGCACAGACTTGCCTTGGACAAGGGCCAGACCCAGGGTTGGAGCTGGGCAAACACTGTTCCACCGGGGAGCTGATTGGACGGAGGCCCAGGGTGGAGTACCCATGGGCTCAATGGAGGCCTGGTTTTACTTAAGATATTCCAAAGAGTGAGGGGGGAAGTAAACAGTCTGCTAATTAAATCTGTAGGTGGCCGTAAATTTGGAGGTGTTGCAAAGCCCTCTGCACACAGAGAGGACGTTGGGAAAACACAAAGAGCTGTAGAAAGGTGAGGCAAGGCTCGGGGAGATGAGATTCTGCCTGGAAAAGTACAAGCCACCATCTGGAGAGCAATTAGCCATGGTAGTGTGCTCTGTGGGGTGTAAGTCAGTGGCGCTGTGATTGACCTGGGGCCAGAACTGTTAAGTCCTGTTTCTGGTTCTTGATAGTTAGTAGTCATCGTTTATTTTTTTAACCCCTAAGTTTATTACTCAGGAATCAAGCCAGACCTACTGTACTCTGTGTTTACAAGGTTTGGACTTGAAGGGTGAGCAGATAAGAAAGAAAGAGTGTTCTTCTCAAATCATTTGCCCCTCTGCTTACATTTCCATTGGCTGTGCACCTGTAGGGTGGCCAGGGGTCCAGGATCTTGGAGGTTGGTTCTGAGCGCTGGAAGTGGGGCTGGCCAGCCTGTGGGGGCAGGGGCCTACTTGGTGTAGATCACAAGGCGCCTTGCTTCTGGGGGTAGGCCCACCAGGAGGGCACATGCAGTTGGTCTCTGGGGCACCCCCCTGGCTTACAGGTTTATAGATCTCCATCAGCCTTTGTGGCCTTGGTTCTTCCCAGGACCTTCATACTCCTACAAATATGCCTCAGCGCTCTGAGCTGGCTTCCAGTGGCCAGTTTGAGAAGCCATATTCTAGTGATGGGAGACACGATTGCCTCAAGTGTGAAGAGCAGGGTTTTTTGGTGTTCAATCTCTGTTCAGGTCCCTGGGCAATCTTGGCCACTTGCTTGATTTCTCGGCCTCCATTTCCTTATCTGTCAGCTATCCTTGAAGAAAGTGCGGGCAGGTCATGTTCAAGACCTTTTCAGTATGAGTTCAGAGGAGACCCTCCCAGGTGAGGTTGCCCTGGGAGATGGCATGGACGCTAGACAAGAGCTGGGAGAACAGGGATCACGTCCCGCCCTGCAGCGCTAAGACAGGACCCAAGGTCACACGTGAGTTTCCTGATGTGGTTGTTGGAATGCCAGGTTCTCCTCTTGCCTTCTGACAGGCTAGACTAAATAAACGTTTGCAGGGAATTTACAAAAGCCGTGATCGAGATCAGTAAATGATGTGATGGGCATGATGGAAACTGACCAGGGGACGGGGCGCCTGGGTGGCTCAGTTGGTGAAGCGGCTGCCTTCAGCTCAGGTCGTGATCTCGGGGTCCTGGGATCGCGCCCCACTTTGGGCTTCCTGGTCAGCGGGAAGCCTGCTTCTCCCTCTCCCTCTGCCTCTCCCCCTGCTGCCCTGTTTGTGCTCAATCTCTCTGTCAAATAAATAAAATCTTAAAAAAAAAACGAGAGAAAGAAGCTGACCAGGGGTCACAGGAGGGTCGAATCTTCCCTGTGAGAGCATCTTGTCTCTTGTGGACATTGCCCTGAGCAGGAGGGGGCACGACCCAACCTTTCTCTGGAGCTGAAGGAGGAAAGCTGTCTGGGTTGGCGGTTTTGGACTTGGTGTTTATAAACACGTCTCCATGCAGCTTCGTTGCAGTGACTGTCACTCTCTGTGTTCGAGGAGGGACTCTCCTGGGGAGAAGGGCGGGGTAATGGGTGACCTGATTTGTTTCCTTTGTTCTCTTCTGGCCGAGCCTGGGCAGGTAGCCCTGACCCACAAGGTCTTAAACTGCCTGAAAGGAAATCCATTTGCTGATGGAGAAGATACACTTAGAGATAAAGGAGAGAATGTTTGGTTTACAGCTTCCTCCTCTGCCTGGCTCCAGGTATCAGAGAACTGGTGACTGGACCCTTCTTTTTTTTCCTGAAATCTTACCCTTGGAACTCAAATCAGACCATAAGTAATCACCTTGGAACTCAAATCAGACCTGGTAATTGTCTCCTAATTGTTTTATCTGCCTTCGTGTTGTCTCCCCAACCCAGTGGGACCAACGACCCTTTGAGGACAGACTTCATGACGTCTCTCTATTTTCCACCATGATGGGACTCCCTAAACACCTGGCTGAAGGATTAAAGATGGATTTCATTTCTGTAATTTATAGCCTTCCTGTCTCCTAAAATTAGGATAAGATGAATGTGTGAGTTTTTACCTTGAAAAATATATATATATTTTTAATTCTATATTTTCTTAATTTTTTTATTAACATATAATGTATTATTGTTTCAGGGGTACGGGTTTGTGATTCAACAGTCTTACACAATTCACAGCGCTCACCATAGCACATACCCTCCCCAGTGACCATCACCCAGCCACCCCATCCCTCCCACCCCCCTCCTCTCCAGCAACCCTCAGTTTGTTTCCTGAGATTAAGAGTCTCTTATTATTTGTCTCCCTCTCTGGTTTCGTCTTGTTTCTCACATTCCTCATATTGGTGAGATCATATGATAATTGTCTTTCTCTGATTGACTTATTTCGCTTAGCATAATACCCTCTAGTTCCATCCATGTTGCAAATGGCAAGATTTCATTTTTTTGATGGCTGCATAATATTCCATTGTGCATATACACCACATCTTCTTTATCCATTCATCTGTTGATGGACACCTATGCTCTTTCCATTGTTTGGCTGTTGTGGACATTGCTGCTATAAACATTGGGGTGCACGTGCCCCTTCGGATCACTACATCTGTATCTTTGGGGTAAATGCCCAGTAGTGTAATTGCTGGGTCGTAGAGTAGTTTTATTTTCAACTTTTTGAGGAACCTCCATACTGTTTTCCAGAGTGGCTGCACCAGCTTGCATTCCCAGAGAAATATTTTTGTTTGTTTGTTTTTATCTTGAGAAATATTTTATTTATTATTATTACTATTTTTAAAGACTTATTTATTTTAGAGAGAGCACGAGGGAGTGGGTGCAAGTGGGGGTGGGGCAGAGGGAGAGAATCTTCAAGCAGACCCCCTGCTGAGTGCAGAGCCTGTTGACTTGGGGCTTGATCCCATGACCCATGAGATCATGACTTGAGCCTAAACCAAGGGTCGACGTTTAACTGATTGAGCCACCCAGGCACCCGTAACTTGAGAAATATTTTCAAAAAATTTTTATTTATTTATTTATTTATTTTTGAGAGAGAGAGCGCGCGCACAAGCGGCGGTGGGGGGCCGCTGTTCCTCTCTGTGAATGAATGACTTGGTGTTTAAATACTGTGGTTTCCTCCACCTCCTTGTATGCTGGGAAGCTTCGAGTCACCACTGTTGGGGGCTTCTCATCTCAGATATATTAACGCCTGTATCAGTACCAGCCTGCCAGACTCTTGGTATGAACAGGCATGAGCTCCCACTCTGTGTCTGTTTGTGTGGAGCAAAGGAGACACTTCCCTGGGGGAGAGTTTGTACCTGAAGGGTAATGGTGGGCTTGGTCAGGGACTTGACCACGGGGAGACTGTGGACGACGAGTGGTTTAGGAGCATGGGGGCTGGCCCGTGGGAGATGGGGAGGCGATTCCAGCATTGCATCGGAGCTGCTGACCTCTAAGGCCCTTTCTGTATCTTAAGGTTTTGTGATAAGTGGCAGGGTGGGCTTTGCTCGGGGAGGTGGCTGATAGATGGGGGATTTTAGCCCAGTCCCTTCCCTCTGGGAGTCTCTGCACCTGCCCTGGAGTAAATGGTTAACATTGAGAGAGTCCGCTCTGATTCAGTGATGCTTTAGGGCAAACGAGCAACTGGCAAAAAAAAATGCCTGCATTTTGCTGCTTTTTTTCTTTTCCTGCTCTTTGATTGTCTAATTCATCCTTGTCTCCATCCATGTAGATACTCAGTAAGTGTTTGTTACTTAAATAATAAATTGCTTGCAGTTTAAAATGCCTCTGCCTAGGGACACCTGGATGGCTCAGTTAAGTGTCTGCCTTCGGCTCAGGTCATGATCCCAGGGTCCTGGCATCGAGTCCCGCATCGGGCTCCTTGCTCAGCGGGGAGCCTGCTTCTCCCTCAGCCTGCAGCTCCCCTTGCTTGTACTCGTTCTCTCTCTCTCTCTCTGATAGATAAATAAAATCTTTAAAGAAAATTTAAAAAAATTGCCTCTGTCTGAAGTTTTTAGGACTCTTTATTTTTAGTGCTTTCCACGAGGCATTGAAACTAAGTTTGGGGGTCACATAGATCCTCAGGATCTAGGCCTTAGGCCCAGGCTTCCTGCAAAGTGGAGGCCGGGTAAGTGTCCTTTAGTGTTGGGCCTTCCCAAAGGGTCTACTAACCTGGGTCTCCCCCACCTCCCTCTCCCTTTCTAGAACATGCCTGTGTGTCAGCATGAATAAGTTCCAGTGGACATGGTGATGGGTTGTAGTTCAAGCTGACGCAAGGAAGCCCCGGCTTCTGGGTTAGCAGAGGTGGGAGGTGTGATGAGTTTTGGGGGTTGGGGGTCTTCACTGGTATGCAGAGCTTCCAGCTTCAGCTGTTGCCGGGGTGATTGCATTCGCAAGAGTGTGTTAAATTGATTCTCTGTGCTGGAACCCGCTTCTCAGGTGTCTGCTCCTAAGTGGGTGGCCTGGGTGTCTTTGGGTGTTCTCAGAAGTTTGACAGAAGACCAGGGAACAGAGACCACAAGCTTTTGCGAATCCCACAGATAATCTATGAAGGTAAAGTATGTGAGGATCTATGTGACCCCCAAACTTACCGAAGGTGGCATTGGAGGTCTGTGTAAGATCGGGAAGCATTCACATATTGTTTTCTTTTTATTATTTATTTAGTTAGTTTTATTTAAGTAATCTCCGCACCCGATGTAGGGCTTGAACTCAGAATCCCGAGATTAGGAGTCCCATGCTCTACTGCCTGAGCCAGCCAGGCGCCCCCCTATTGTTTTGGAGTGAAGGGGAGACCTGCAGCCTTCCCCATGGGACTTCCTGTCTCAGCGATGCGCTGAGCGATTCTTTTTCTATTCACATCGATGTAAAGGATTGAGAAGGTCATTAATTTTCCAGATGAACTCAGCTGGTAGAGCCCCTGGCCACAGACACATAGTTCCATATAAGCTGGACTAGAAGTTTCCACCCTGCCGTCTGGGTTCATTGGCGTCAACAGAAACAGGTGATTGGGCCTTTGGCTCCTTTTGCTGGTGTGGCCTGCTCTTTACCGTCTCTACTTGCTTCTCGTCCTTCCCTCCTCCGTCCGCTGCTGTGGGTCCCTGATCCTGTTTGGTTACTCATCTGCCCAAAGCCAGGGGCACCGTCGGGGAGCACACCCCTGCCAGCCAGGCCTCCCAGGCCAGCCTGGTCAGAAGGGCCTAGGGGCTGAGGCCGGGCAGACCAGGTTGGAAGCACGTGTGTTCACGTGGGTGCGGTCCTTAACATCTGCCGCCCGCAGGGTCTTTCTTCCTATGCACCGTGGCAGATAATAGGAGTCCCTCACGTAGGGATTCACAGCCCAGACTGGCATCAAATTGCCTGGATTTGAATTCTCGCCCCACTGCTGCTGCTTGGTGAGTTGAGCAAGTCCCTTAGACTCTGCCTCAGTTGGCGTATCTGCAACATAGAGCACAAACACTGTCTCCCTGGGATGCTGGGAGTGGGAAATGGCTCACAGATGATCAAAGTTTAGAATAGGGGCAAGGCAGACACCAAGTACCGTGTAACTTTAGGTCGTTTAATGAACGACCCAAAGGGACATTACGTAATAAAATGAACTTGGGCATAGTACGGGCTCAGTGCACTTTAGCTCCTTTGCTTATTAACCTTGGCAGAGAGTAAACCGATTATCCCTTCCATTTCTAATCAGATCTTCCATTTTCCTGTTTCAAAGCTCTCAGGATCCAAACCATCACCAGTGCATGAAGGGGAACCCTGGTGCTCCTTGCACCTAGCAAGGAAGAGCATTGGCCTGGGAGGTAGAATCGATTTTTGAGTTCGGGGTCTGACATACACTAGCCGTCGGATTTGATCCTGTCTTGGCTTTTTTTTTTTTTTTTTTTCCGTATGAATGATGGGAATTATGATGCCCGGAGGGTAAGCTGGGTTTGCAATATTGTCTCTACTTGACCGAGGAGCAGACTGAGCATCAGAGCTTTGCCCACAGTCCCCCGGTTCCTAAAGAGCAGACTGAAGCCTAGAAGCTCGTCAGGTGGTGTCCAGGATTGTCCAGGAGTCCTGTTACGTCATCATGCTTCTGCTCTGGAATCATGTTCTTTTTGTTCTTAATTTCAACGTCTAGACACCTTCCTTAAAGGAGTCTTTTTTTTTTTTTTTTTTTTTTAAGATTTTATTTATTTATGAGAGACAGAGAGCATGAGAGGGAGGAGGGTCAGAGGGAGAAGCAGACTCCCCGCTGAGCAGGGAGCCTGATGTGGGACTTGATCCCGGGACTCCAGGATCATGACCTGAGCCGAAGGCAGTCGCTTAACCAACTGAGCCACCCAGGCGCCCCCTTCCTTAAAGGAGTCTTAATCGGGTGCTTCCTCTGACTTGTCCTTCCTTTGAGAAGTTCTGCTACTTCTATCAATGCATTGTGTTTTTTCAGACCCCTTTTAACAGCGCGATTTGGGATTTTTTTTTCTGTAAAAGCATTTAACTGTTCAGTTCATTAAGCTCTATTTGGCAAACCCTGCACCTCATAAAGTTTCAGGGGGCCCTTTTTATGTCTTGGTGTGGCTCTATTCTTTCCTAACGTTCGTAAAGAGAGAATAAAATGCAACAAGATGTTTTGTTTGATTTCCTTCTCCGTGCAGGTCCTTTTGTGGGGCGTGAAAGGTTGAAAAGAGAAGTCTTCTTTTTCAGAGGAGTTACCACTGTTTAAAAACACGGTCTTGGGTGCCATGACAAAGCTATCTCTAGCCCCGAATGAGGATGGTCCACTGGGGTTGCTTGAGAATTTGCTGAGATTCCTTTTACAGATAGTCAGTGAGTTATGGTCTTCGCGGTTGTCGCTGAAATACTTGTCATGTTGAGATACTGGGTAATATTAATTACCACAATGGAGAAACAGATGTTTAATTTGTTATTTAAATTGGTCAAATCAAGGGGCACCTGGCTGGCTCAGTCAGTGGAGCATGCGACCCCTGATCTCTGGGTTGTAAGTTCAAGCCCCATGTTGGGTGTAGACATTACATAAAAATACAAAATCTAAAAATAAATAAATAAATGGGTCGCATCAAAAGACACTTCCTCACTGTTTTCAATTCTTTTGTTTGTTTTCTGCCCATCCCTACCACCTGTTTCAGTTGTTCTTTCCAATGATCCCATTAGGATAGAACTATTGGCCAAGGACTGTTCCAATTGAGAAAAATGGGAGCCTAAGGTCCAGAAACAAAGGCTCCCCTAGAACATAAAGGAGAATATTTAATAATCTTGTAGGAGGGACATGATGAATAATTCCTTAACAGTTAGAGTTCTTGCTCACCTTTACTTCAAGAGGCTCAGTTGCGTATACGTGTGTTTTTTGTCATCATTTGTGATGTGAAAACCAAAGCTCACAGAGGTAATTGAGAGTAAACCAAGCAATCCGTCCCTTCTTACGTTGAGGAATAAGCAAGCATAGCTCCACTTGATGTGTGAGTTCATATACTTGTGGAATGAAAGGAAGCAAGCGTGGATCATTTATTAAGCCCCTGCTCTGTGGCAGGCTGTGTTCTTTCACTCAGGCTGTGGATAAACCCCTGACATTTGTAAGCCCTGGGTCCTATTCAGGATTTATTGTCACCATATGAAGCAGGTGTTACTTCGCCTATGGAAAAGGTGGCAGACGCCTGGAGAGTTTTTAATTGGTCCAGCAAGGGGAGTCAGTGGGTGAAGCTGATCTTGAATTCAGCTTCTGATTCCCAGACCAGCTTTCTTCTCCTGCCCCACAGCTTACGTTACATAATGTTTCTTTATGTTTATATGCGGTATAAATCTCCAATCGGACGACGGCTGGGAAGTGCTTTTGGCCGGCTTTGTTGCTTCAGCTGTCTGAAAGGCATGGCTTTCATAAACATGGAGAGGGAATTGGATTTTTACTTTGTGATAATTCATATTACAGAAATGAGAAAGGTCATTACCACGGGAATTCCATTGATCCCCGAAGCTGTGGGTCTTCAATGAGTTGGCCTGCCTAGGACAGTCACATTTTTTCCCTCTTTTGATATTTAATACCACATATGCCTTCTTTTTTTTTTTTTTAAGAAGGCATCATTTCATGATTGAAAATTTAAAACTCGAAAGAAAAATAGAACCTCACCTGTAAACTTACCAATCTTAAATAGCTACTGTTGCTGGTCTTTTATTGTGGTAAAATATATAGAACATAAAATTGACCATTTTAACCATTTTTTTAATCCATTGTGTTAAAACTTTAATAAGTTTAATGTTGGAACTGTGTGTTTCCAGACCAACTGGCACAATTTACATCAAGTTTTGTACTTATTCCATTTTGCAATGACATCATATACACGAAGATACATCTTCAGTAGCTAGAAGTCATAAAATTTCTGATCTATACTTTCAGATTTGTCCGATGGTACTTCTGATAAGGATCGTCAGCATACCAGTTTCGCCTCTTCCGGAAAGACGTTGTCATTTTATCTAAGAGCTTACTCTGGGTTTTATTGCAGAACACAAATTCCCTCAAGCGCCTTTATCTTGCAGCCATCTTTTTCCATAACTTTTTCTTATAACCAGCCTTCCTCCTCAGCCACAGGCCAGAATGAAGTCGAAGAAACCTATAGACAACAGCTTTCACGGTCTTTCTTTTCCCTTTCCGTGAACTGAAGTACGTTACAGTTCTGACTGGTAGCTTCAGGACGTTTGGAAGCAAGGGGGCCGCTCTGTTGAGGATTGCTGTAGTATGCCCGCATGTCAGTTTTCTGACACATGTGCTAAGTCCAGGAGCAGAGGAAACAATTGGTGTCTGAAGAGAACTAAAATGTCGGGTGGACAGTGCAGAGCTGAGACAGGCATTCTTGACACAGTTTCGATAGGCTGAAGACACCAGAATGTTCAAGGGCTGTAAGACTCCTGATGCTGCCCTCACGGCACGAGCAAAGGCAGCGACCGCCATCTTGCCACCCATTTTAACCATTTTTAAATGGTTCCAGTTCAGTGGCATTAAGTACTCACACTGCTCTGAGATTTCGCAGACGAAATTTCCACACCCATCGAACACTAACTCCCCATGCCCCCCTCCCAGAGTCCCTGAGTTGACTGCTGTAGGGATCTCCTATAGGTCCAATCATGCAGTATTTGTCCTTCTGTGGCTGGCTTATTTCACTTAGCATCATGTCGTCAAAGTTCAGCCATGTTGTAGCAGGTGTCTTTCCTTATTGAGGTTGATAATATTCCGTTGTATGGATAGACCACATTTTGTTCATCCGGTCATCTGATGATGGGCACTTGGGTTGTTTCCATATCTTGGCCAAGCTGCTGTGAACATGGGTGTACTAGTATCTCAAGTCCTTGCTTTCATTTCTTTTGTGTATACACCGGAAGTGGAATTGCTGGATCAGATGATAATTCTATGTTTAATTTTTTGAGGAACCACCATACTGTTTTCCACAGTGGCGGCGCCATTTTGTATTCCCACCACCAGTGCGCAGGGCTTCCGAGTTCTCCACATCCTCACCATTCCTTGTTTTCTGTGTTTTGTTAATGGCCATCCTCATGGGTGTGAGGTGGTATCTCATTGTGGTTTTGGTTTGCCTTTCCCTAAGGATGAGTGATGTTGAGCATCTTTTCATGTGCTTATTATTAGCATTGAACAAACTAGTGTACCTCCTAGTGTTTACTAGGCATCTGTTTTTGTTTCATGCGTGTAATCGTTGTCTACACAAAACTATGTTCAGTATATTCCGTATTTTCCACCAACCATCATCATCATCTGGTTTAGTGTTGCAGTAGAGTGTGAAGGTATATTTTAAACTCACCCGATTGGTAATTTAATTTAGTGTTAATTCCCACCACCCCAAATTCTTTTCCTTAGGAAACCTATGATCATTGGTTTTAGCAGCCCTCTGTTGGGGTATCACAGGGCCACGTACATTGTGAATACTCTTGGGGATTTCAAGTGGAGGGCTCTGGGGTTTATTATGGAGTGTCGGGAGCTTGAGGATGAGTTACAACTTTTCTTTAAATGCTGATGCCCAGAGAATAGGGGGCATCTTATCTGCTTGTCTGTGACGTGTATGACCGGGCGACTTGGACCCATCAGTGAATGGGTTAATTGCATTGCTTCGTTTCTAAGTAGAAAACTGGTCTCTGGGATGCGCACTCTCTTCTCCCCCATGGTGGTGTGCTCAACTTCCTCTTGTCTTTTATTTGGAACCTGGAGAATGTTTTTCATAGAAACAATGTTACCGGGGTGACTGTTTCCCAGGTTACTTCTAAAGGCCACAGGAACCCACATGTCGATTCGCGGGAGCCAGCACGGTGTGTTGGGAAGATCAGATGGACGGAGTTGGCACCTGGCTTGCCCTGACCCCGCGATTGGGAGCCCAGTGTCCCTTCCTGCTGAGTCCAGGTTTCCATGTCCATAGGATGGAGATAATACCGGCTAGTGTGAGAAGTGAAGTGATTAATGATTAGTTTCCTAAGTCACACACTTGGTGGCTTAAAACAACACTCATTTATTCCTCCCAGTTCTTCGGGTCGGAAGTCCACAATCAGTATCACTGGCTCAAAATCAACATTGTGGGCAGGGCCACACTCCCTCCGAGGCTCTCAGGAGAACCTGTCCCTTGCCTCTTCCAGCTCCAGGGGCTGCCGGCGTTCCTTGACTGGTGGCGGCACTCTGTGCTCCCATTCCTTTGTCTGTGTGTCCTTCTCTTACATCTCTGAAATCTCCCTCTGCCTCTGTTTCATTAGGATGCATGTGATTACATTTTGGTTAAGATCCTTAACTCAATTGTATCTTTTCTCATATGAGGTAATATTCACAGGTTCTGGGGATTAGGGTCGGGGGATAGGTTTGGGGGACACCCCTTCCAGGATGAGGGAAAAAAGTAATAGTGTTCTCCACCAATGTTTTTATGTGATGGGATGGCCTTTTTTTAAAAAATAGATTTATTTATTTACTTAAGAGAGAGAGAGTGGGGGAGGGGCAAAGGGAGAGAATCCTTCGAGCAGACTCCCCGCTGAGCATGGAGCCCATTGGGGGGCTTGATCCCACGACCCTGAGATCATGACCTGAGCCGAAACCAAGAGCCAGATGCTCGACTGACTGAGCCACCCAGGTGCCTCTTGTCTTAAGTTTTTTACATGGATACCTGAGATCAAGTGATGGAGCAGGGAATTGTGGCTGTACCCTTCACCCTGTGAGTATTAAGCCCTTGGCTCAGGGCCGGGCAGAGACAGAACCCAGTACACACTAACTTACAGTTCTGAGAATGTTCTGCTCTGCTGCCCTGACTCTTACTCATTTTCATTCTAACTTCCTTTTGTCCATCTTCCTCTTCTCTTCCTCCTCCTTTTTTTTTTTTTTTTTTTTCAGATCCTATGTGGGTGCCCATAGCATGTTGGGTTTTGCCCAAAGCAAGTGTTGGGACTTGGGATCAGTAGCTCTGACGAGGCAAGAAGATGTCATATATCAGATATTGCAGGTTGATCACACTTAGGTAATTCCCTCCCTTGGGGAGCCCGTGGCGATGAGTCAGCTCTACTGTCCCCATGGAGCCAGCGAAGACCCCTTCTAGGACACAAGCCGGAGCTGTTCCCAGCATTTCCTGAGTGTGTTTTGACCTGCGCAAGGCAGCTAACCTGGTGGCCGTGACTGGGAGCCTTGCATTCATTTTTCTTGAATCACTTGTTCGCAAGAGTGCCGACCGACTCCGGTTTTATTCTGTAGGATTCCTGGCTGTTGCTGCCACTGTGGGCCTGAACCTGGACGTGGAGATTTGCTGGCCTGTAAAGTTGCTGATTTCACACTGCCCTTTCCGGTTCTAGAAGAGGTTCAGTAGGTTAATCAGCAAGCATGTGTTTCTTTGTGTCTAGCTTGTGCCAGGCTCTGAGGGGCTTACAAAGACGAAGCTCCTAAGCCAAGTAGGTGGAAGTAGGATAAAGTGTTGATTATGAGTGTGGCAGTGGGTGCCACGCTTGAGCGGGCATCAGAACCACCTGGAGAGTTCGTTAGGGCACAGACAGCTGGCTCCAGGACCACACTTTGAGAACCGCTATGCCATGGGGTCATGGAGGACGGAGTATCTAACTCAACGGGGAGGTCAGGAAGGCTTCCCAGAGGTGGGCCTTTTCCAGCTGGGCTTAGGATGAGCCTGATTTTCCTAGATGGACGAGAGAGGATGGGGCATTTTAGGCCAAGGGGAAGGTGGTGTGGCGAGGTAGGGAATGGAATGGTGGGTCATGGTTTTGGAGGGTTGCTTATGGCTAGATTGTGAAGAAATGGGGAAAAGTAGAGAATAAAGTATAAGAGGTTCTTTTTTTTTGGTCAAGGGCACAGGAATCTTGGATTTCTGTAGAAGTGTTCGTCAGGTCTCTGGAAAGCTAGGAAAGAGTGGCCCAACCAGGTGAGGCCCTTCCGCCCGCATCTTGTGTCGGAAGGAACCCCGAGGTGAGTTTGGAAGCTACATGGATGCCCGCCGTAGAAATGAGGAGAGCTGGAAGCAAGAAGTAATGCGGCTCTATCTCCCTCCCATCTCTGCCGTCTTCCAACACAGGCTTTCTAGTTGAACAGAGTTGCCTTTGTCCTGTCGTCCCTCCCAGCGTCGGCCTCCAGGAGGCCTGTGTCTTGCCGAGAGAAGGCAGCTCAGCGAGGCCGGCAGGGACCACACCCAGACCTATAGGCGCACGCTCTGCCATCCAAATCCTGAAGGATTTAAGGACTGTAGTTGTTTCAAAATTGGAATCAAAATGAGTTTTTATTTTCTTTCTGCCTGGTCACTTTGCATTTTCAGCAGTTGCATTCCTCGCCCCAGAGCGGTTGGTGGCTCCCCTTTATAACCCTGGAAGCCAGAACCTCGAATTTGCCAATTCTCCCATTCAACCAGTTTGGTTAGATAATTGCCTTTTCTGTTGAAAACAGTTTTTACTTTCTCTAGTCCTGGGTCTGCATTATGTTTGGGGGCAAACAACTTTGATTCTATAGTCTGTTCTTTTTTTTTTTTTTTAAAGATTTTATTTATTAGAGAGAGAGAGAGAGCATGGCGGGGGGCGGGGCGGATAGGGAGAGGGAAAAGCAGACTCCACGCCGAGCAGGGAGCCTGACATGGGGCTCCATCCCAGGACCCCATCATGACCTGAGCTGAAATCAAGAGTCAGACGCTTGACCGACTGAGCTGCCCAGGCGCCCCTCTACTCTATAGTCTGTTCTTAATTTCAACTCTCAGATCATGGGTTGGAAGGAATTGGGGATGGAGGGAGGGGTGGGATCAGAGCAGCTTTGAGATATAAGGGGACTCCCCCCCCACCCCCCGAGAAATGTCCCTCTGTTGTGGTCCTTTGGGAGAATGTGCCAGAACCTTGTTTTTGCAGGCAGATCTGGTTTGATGTAAAGAAAACAGCCGACAGGCATGATTCCTATACAAGAGACTCCTTTAAAATAAATTCAGAAATTCACTCTTCTACTACAGGTATGATCTGTTTTCTAAGGAGCTTATTTTGGCAGTTTGATTCCGCTGCTAAAGAACATGGGAGGAATGGATAGGACGGAGAGGGTGAGAGCTTGTAAGTTACCCTCTTGGGTGGCTGTGCTGTCCTGATTAAGAGTTTGCATTATGATGGATGCTAACTAGACTTAGTGTGTTGATCATTTTGCAGCATATGCATATATTGAATCGTTAATGTTGTACACCTGAAACTAATGTTATATCTCCATTACAAAATTAATTACTTAAAAAAAGTTTGCATTTTTCAAGATGATAGATAGCATCAAAACTCAATAGGAGCTCTGCTTAATAATGAACATGGGCCTCTGAGGTAGTGAGAAAATTGAGAGATTAAAGCAGCGTAGTCTAGGGGCGCCTGGGTGGCTCAGGCGGTTCAGCATCTGACTCTTGCTTTCGGCTCAGGTCATGGTCTCAGGGTGGTGAGATCAAGCCCAGTGTCAGCTCCGCACTGGGTGTGAAGCCTGTTTAAGATTTTCTCTCTCTCCCTCTCCCTCCACCCCTCTCCCCTGCTTGCACTGATGCTCTCTAAAAACAAAAAACCAAAAACCAAAACAACAACAACAACAACAACAAAACCATACCACAGCATGGTCTAGTGGGTAAGAGCATGAAGCTCAGTTTCAGTTGCCTGGGCATGAACGGTGGCTCTTCACTTGGGGCTAGTGGTTTCCTCATCTGTAAAATGGGCATAATACAGTTCATCTATCTCATAGGGTTGTTGTGAAGATTGAGTTCATATTTGTGAAGAGTTTAAAATAGTGCCTGATACATGGCACTCGTGTATGTATATGGCACACGTGTAAAAATGTCTGTTAAGCAAAATAAATCAATTTCTAGAGGATAAGAATGATGAAAACGAGTAAATGTTAGATTTTACTAACTTTTTAGAGCAGAGCTGTTAGCCCTCTGGAAACCCTGCATAGTCTTTAATTGTCCAAGCTTATGTGGTTTATGTGGTTTGTTCTAGAACATTCAAGATTCTCTGTGTTTAGAGAAGATTATCCTAGACTTTGGAAAAGAAAAGGAAGTGCTAAGAGTTTTCTTTATAATTTAGTTTCTTAAGTTAGATATTTTGGAGAAAAAGAGCAGGAAGAGTCTTGCAGAGGGTCATGTCCACGGTTTTCAAACTGGGTTATAAGGTATTTGTTGGTTTATTTAGGGCTGTTATGATAACATTTAAAAAACTGCAGTAGAATAGGAAATTTCAGTGCATCCCACATAAGGGAGATACTTTTTGTGTTAAAACATACCTGCAGACCTGTGTCTGTAGGTCGCCAGGTGGTATTTCTTACCACTGGACCTGACTTGCTACCCTCTGCTGTATCCCCGGGGCTGGGATAGCGCCTCTTGTCTGCTTCTGCCAGTCACTGCCAATGCTCATCACTTTCAAATGGATTCTCAGGTTAGATTTTCTTCCTTCCTTTTCTTTCTCTTTCTCTTTCTGTCTCTCTCTCTCTTTCTCTTTCTCTTCTTTCTTTCTGTTAGATTTTTCTTTCTTTCGGTTAGATTTTCTTCCTTCCTTCCTTCCTTCCTCCTTTCCTTTCCTTTTTTTCCCTTTCTTTCTTTTCTTTTCTTTCTTTCTTTCTGTTAGATTTTCCCTTTCTCTTTCTTTCTTTCGAGAGAGTGTGTGCATGCATGAGCTGGGGGTGGGGGCGGGGGGGGAGCAGAGGGAGAGAGAGAATTCACGCCCAGTGCAGAGCCCCATGCTGGGCTCAAACTCATGACTCTGATCATGACCGGATCTGCCAAAATCAAGAGTTGGACGCTTAACTGACTGAGCCAACCAAGCACCCCTCAGATTACATTTTCTTAAAAATATTTTCCCCTTTCCCTAGCAGCCAGGTATATGGGATTTTATTTTTTATTTTTTAATTTATTTTTATTTTTATTTATTTATTTTTAAAGATTTTATTTATTTATTTGAGAGAGAGAGAGCATGAGAGGGGGGAGGGTCAGAGGGAGAAGTAGACTCCCTGCCGAGCAGGGAGCCCGATGCGGGACTCGATCCTGGGACTCCAGGATCATGACCTGAGCCGAAGGCAGTCGCTCAACCAACTGAGCCACCCAGGCGCCCTAATTTTTTTTTAAAGATTTTATTTATTTGAGGGAGAGAGAGAGCAAGCGAGCACAAGTGGGGGGGAGGGGCAGTGGGAGAGGGAGAAGCAGACTCCCCACTGAGCAGGGAGCCTCATGCTGGTCTGGATCCTGGGACTCCAGGATCATGACCTGAGCTGAAGGCAGACGCTTAACATACTGAGCCACCTGGGCGCCCCTAAGCTTGGGATTTTAATAGTTTGGAATATTTCGTTAGTACTATTTTTCTTTTTGCTCTTCTCTGCCTGGAAAATTTGGTACATTTGGGGGTTGCACGTGATCAGTCCAGGATGGGAGAGGCCCAAGGAAGGGTTTTTAGGGATGTTACATACAACTGAGAGAAGCATGCCTTGGTGACACAACTCTTTGTTAGGATTGATGAAATCCGTTTATAGCTTGGGCTCTATGTGCCGGGCACATGGTGCTTTATAATAGTACCTCATTTGATTTTCATAATAGTAGTAGCTAGATATTATTATTATTACTATTACCCTCTTGTTTACAGATGAGGAAGACCCAGGCTCCCAGAGCATGACTTGGCCAGGGTGGGGTGGCTGGTGAGTGACAGAGCCGGGACCTGAGCCCAGCCATTCTGGCTGTGGAGACAGTGCTGATGAGCGCTCTGCTACGCTGTGTTGTAAATCAGTTTCCGAATTTCATTAAAAGCTAATAATTTTGATCGAGCCTTTCTGTCTATTGCTAAGTGGCTTCAGGGGTCCCAACCTTCCGTTCCACCAAACTGCTCAACCCGGGGCTCCTAGGCTTTAGTTCCCTGGGGTTGCGCTAATGAGGTCCGGCACCCGGGGGCAGTTAACACAACACACCTGTACTCTGATAGTTCTGGAGACGAGGGCTCCATGATGGAGGTGTTGTCGGGCCTTGCCTTGTTCCCTCTGAAGATTGTAGGGTCAGTGTGTTCAGACCCCTCTCCTAGATTGAGGGTTGCTGGCAGTCCTGGGCGTCCCAGGGCCTCGAGGCACATCACTCCAGTTTCTGCCTCCATAGCCACGTGGCCCTCTCTCCTCTCGTCTCTGCCCCTTCTTACAAGGAGACCAGTCATGTGCGTTTGGGGGCCCCCCTCCCTCCAGTACATCCTCAGCTAATTGCATCTGCAGTGGCCAAATGGTAAAATGTAAACAGTTTCCGAACAAGGTCACTGTCACGGGCTAATCGTGTCCCCCTCAAGTTCATGTGCTGAAGCCTTAACCCCCTAGAACTTCAGAAAGGGACTCCGTTTAGAGATGGGCCTTTACAGAGGTAAGTACGTTAAAAGGGTGGCCCTTAGGGTGGGTCCTAATCCAGTCTGATTGGCGTTCTTCTAAGTTGAGGAAATTTGGACACACACACACACACACAGTACTCAGGAGAAACCCGGTCCTGCCAACACCATGATCCTGGACTGCCAGCCTCCAGACTGTGAGAAACTAGATTTCTGTTGTTTAAGCTCCTGTCTGTGGAACTTCGTGAGGGCAGCCCGAGCAAATGAAGTCACATTCCCAGGTAGGAGGGGTTAGGACGTCAACTTTTGGGGGAGACACAGCTGAACCCACAGTACCAGGTCTTGATTCCACCGCTCAGATTAGGAGATCCTCTGATGGCCCTGCCTCGTAGGATGCTGGTTCTGGTGTGGGATTACATGGAACGGGGGGGCTGGGCCCTTCTTTCCTGCCCGGGCACCAATATACCTGCCTGAAATAAACACACACACCCCCTGCGGGGTGGGGAGGGGCCTGGAGGCCAGGGTGTGGGCAGAGATTGCAGGCTAACGCGGGAACTTGCCGAGCGGCCGAGCTGCCGTTCCAGATAGTTCCTCCTGAGCGAGAGGAACAGGTAGCGCTCCCGTAAGGGCAGAGCCTCTGACTTTTGTTCCCTTTAAAGATGAGCCTCTGACGGCTCAGACAAAGCACTGGGGACGGATCTGGAGCTCAAGCTTCGCCAGTCCCGCCTCACCCCGCCCCTCATTGCCCCGCCTCCTCCTCGCCCCGCCCTCCCTTCCTCTCCTCCCTTGCCCCGCCCCTCTCCTTGCCCTGCCTCTCCCCTCCCCTCCCATCCCCTCCCCATCCCCTCCTCTTTCTTTCCCTGCCCTCCCCTGCCCCTCATCTCCCCTTCCCTGCCCCTCCCCTCCCCTCCTCCCCTCCCTGCTCGCTCCTCTGAGGTCCTCCTGGGGAATGGGAGAGGCACAGCTCCCCTGGGGAAGGGGATGAGCCATCGCTATGAGACGCCTGGTTATTTTTGCTTCGTGCCTGGGTGTGGGCGTTTGTGTTGACAGGGGCGGGGGAGGCGGTGACGGGTGCTGGAACAGTTGGGTGCCCGTGGAGCGGGTGGGAGGTGGCGCCCGTGCGAGGCAGGTGACTTGGCACTCACGTGGCCCCTGGGGCTTTGCAGGACTCCGGGGGAGCTGGATTTGCTCCTCGGTGCCGGGAGGGGGGGGTCCCATTTCCTCCTCCATGTCACGTGCAGAGCGTGCTGCCTGATCCCACCCCCAGCACACCCAAGGGGTGCAGTGGTGGCTGAGTGGGTGATTCTCACTGGGGTGACATCTCAGCAGGAGGGTTTGGTGTCAGTCCTGAAGAATCTTGCCCAGTGCTCTCCATCCCCATTATCTCCATTAAATATGCTCCTAGTGCATTTAAACATAAATCCTGTGCTTACCCTGACCTCCCCCCGCCCCCACCCCAGGGTGGCTCTCAACTCAGCACTGGCTGCACTAGAAATATGTGTTCATCATACTGGGTGGGGGAAGGGGGCCAGAGTGAGTTACTAGCATTTAGCCCAGTTGGCTCAGCTAACCTCCTGCAATATGCCCCACCCCGAATGCCTGCAATTTCTGTGTTGCCCTCCTGTAGGGACACCCTGGAGCTGCCCCTGCTGGGTGAGTTGAAAAAGACCCCGGGAATGTTGAAACCCAGATCCCTTCAGTGTTAGGATCACTGATGTCGTCCGAGGCACCTACGTATTCAACAGGTTTGGAAACTGAGATTCAGGTCAACAGGCCTGGATCATAGGTGGTTATTCGGTTAGAAATTTCACGATGAAAGTGTCCTCCTCTGTTTTTCTGTTTGCTGCCACCACAAGAATCCCAGTCCAGGGCTTTCCCCACGTTCCACCCTGGCTGCTGTCCTAGGGCTGTGGTCACAAAGTAGCCCCAACTGGGTGGCTTGAAAGTAGATTTATTCTCTCACAGTCCAGGAGACTAGAGTCTGAAATGAAGGTGTTGGCAGAATCACGCTCCCTCGAAGACTCTAGGAAAGAGTCCTTCCTTGCTTCTTCCTGGCATCCGGCGACCCCAGTGTTCTTCGCGTTCTTGAGCTTGGAGCTGCATCACCTCAGCCGCTGCCTCCATCTTGATACACCCTCCCCTGGGTCTGTCTCTGTCTTTAAATTTTCTCTTCTTATGAAGACATCAGCTGTTGGATGAGGGCCCACCCTAACCTAATGTGACCTCATCTGAACTTGATTAGTCTGCACAAAGACCCTATTTTCAAATAAGTTCATATTCACAGCAACCCCAGGGTTAAGACTTCAAGATATATTTTGGGGGGGCACAGTTGAACCCCTAACACCCCCCTCACCACGCTGCTCTGCCTTGCCTTCCCAGAATATGAATGATTTTATTATTTTATTATTATGTATCTGTTCCCCGCTTTGTTTGAGCCCAGAGTTATCCTTTTGATTCAGGTTCCCCCCTGTCCCTTCCCTGCTAAATCTTTTTTTGTCATTATTCTCTGCTTTGTCAGGTCTTTTTTTTTTTTTAAAGATTTTATTTATTAATTTGAGTGCAGGCGGGGGAAGGGACAGAGGGAGGGAGAGACTCTCAAGCAGATTCCCCACTGAGCGTGGAGCCTGATGCAGGGCTCGATCTCACAACCCTGTGATCATGACCGGAGCCGAAATCAAGAGTTGAATGTTCAACTGACAGAACCACCCAGGTGCCCCTGTCAGGTCTGGATGACAGCATACTTCCATCTGGACATTTCTGTTTTGTGCCTTTCCGGGGGAGGTACACACTCTCCTAAGATCCTGCATGGTACTCACCCTGGAGCCAAAACAGATATTTGTCAGTATTCTGATTCCTGTCTGTCTGTCTGTCTGTCATGGTAAACTGTAAACCCTAACAAGACGAGGGACCGTGACTTTAGCTCCTGATTGATTGTACCCCTGGTACCTAGCCAAGGCCGAGCATGTAGCTTGTGTTTTAAAATATTAGTTGGATAGGGGAGCCTGGGTGGCTCAGTCGTTAAGCGTCTGCCTTCCGCTCAGGTCATGATCCCAGGGTCCTGGGATTGGGTGCCCTGCTCGGCGGGAAGCCTGCCTCTCCCTCTCCCACTCCCCCTGCTTGTGTTCCCTCTCTCGCTGTGTCTCTCTCTGTCAAATAAATAAATAAAATCTTTAAAAAAAATAAAAAAATAAAATATTAGTTGGTTAGGGGTGCCTGCCTGGGTGGCTCAGTCGGTAAAGCACCTGCCTTCAGCTCAGGTCATGATCTCAGGGTCCTGGGATCGAGTCCCGGGTCGGGCTTCCTGCTCAACGGGGAGTCTGCTTCTCCCTCTCCTTCCTGCTCCTGCTGTCTGTCGCTATCTCTGTCTCTCTCAAATAAATAAAATCTTCAAAAAGGTAAAATAAAATATTGTTGGATAAAAAAGAAAACTTGCTTTTCTATTAATTATAGTTAGGGAGAAGTGTGATATAATTTTTAAAAGATACATGTGACTCCAAAACAAGTTAAAAATAGAATTACTGTAAGATCCGGCAATTCCACTTCTGGATATATATACAAAAAAGTTGAAAGCAGAGACTTGAAGAGATATTTGTGTCCCTGTGTTTGTAGCAGCGTTGTTCACAACAGCCAAAAGATGGAGGCAGCCTAAGTGTCCCTTGACAGATGAATGGATAAAATGTATGTATATAAGTGTAATGGAATATTGTTCAGCTTTAAAAAGGAAGGGAATTCTTTTTTTTTTTTTTTTTTTGAGACAGAGAGAGCACACAAGCAGGGAGGGCAGAGGGAGGAGAGAGAGAATCTCATGACCCTGAGGTCATGACCTGAGGCAAAACCAAGCGTCAGACGCTTCACCGACTGAGCCACCCAGGCGCCCCCCAAAAGGAAGGAAATTCTGGCACATGGAACAACTTTGAGGACATTATGCTAAGGGAAGTAAGGTAACCACAAACAGAGAAACACTGTATTATTCTATTTATTTGAGGCACCTAGTCCGATTCAGAGAGACAGAAAGTAGAGTGGGGTCGCCAGGGACTGGAGGTGGGGGGAGGAAATGGGGAGTCAGTGTTTAATGGGAATGGAGTTTCAGTGTGGCAAGATGGAAGGCGTTCTGGAGATGGATGGGAGATATGGTTGCACAACAACGTGAGCGTACTTCATGTCACTGAACCATTTACAAATGGTTAAGATGATCAGTTTTATGTTCTGTGTAGCTGACAATTAAAAAACAGAAACGGAAGCACACACCCATGCACGCGCACACACAAAGATGTGTGTATGTGTGCGTGAGAGAGAGAGGGCGGGTTTCAAGAGCGCGCACTGGAGGGAGGGAAGGGAGAGGCCACCGGAGGAGGAGCTGGGGGTGCCTGGGGGGAGAAGTAGCTGGGCTGGAGGAAAAGCATCAGGGTAGTTATTAGAGCCTGCAGTTATAATCAGAGCTCTGTCTCCAACTACCTGTGGGATCTTGAGCATATCAATGGGTTCCCATTGTGGGCATCAGCTTTTAAAAGGAGCTGGAATAGTAACCTCTGAAGATCTTTCCAGCTCAAAAACTTCAGAGGTTTTAAGCCTCTAACAAGGTAATGCTGATTCACATGTTTTTCACAGTTCTCTGCAGTATCTACGCGCAGTGAGGGCTCTCCTAATTCTGGCTCCAGGGTGTGTCAGTTTGAAGCCATCATCTTTTGGTCAGGAGTTCCTGGTATTTTTAATGGCACCAGTTAGTTTGGCTTAAGAAGAATACATTCAATTTTTTTCTTGATCTCTCTTTGCTCCTATCCATTTGCCAGGTCTTCAAGTTTCAAAATTACCTTGGTCCTTTTTCTTTTCTTTTAACATTTGTACATCTTGATCTTGTATTCTAATTATTTATGCTGACAATAGTATCTCTTGGGTGCCTGGGGGGCTCAGTCGGTTAAGCGTCTGCCTTCAGCTCAGGTCATGATCCCGGGGTCCTGGGATCGAGCCCCGCATCAGGCTCCCTGCTCAGCGGGAAGCCTGCTTCTCCCCCTCCCACTCCCCTTGCTTGTGCTCTCCCACTCTCTGAAAAATAAATAAATAAATAAAAATTAAAAAAATAGTATCTCTTTGCATGAATTATGTTGAATCCTTATGGCCACACTGGGTGGTGGATTCCTGATCTCTGTTTTATAGACGAGGAAGCTGAGTGGTTAAGTTCCTTGCTTGGCCTTGATGTCACCCGACTGGCTGTGATTGCGCTTGGTTTGTCCCCAGCTCTATACCCTAGATACTGCCCCAGGCTCCCGCATCCCTGTTCCTTCTGTATTCCTGGGTCCTTTTATGTTGGGGACCATTTCTTTTTATTTTTTGGTACTTCTAAGGTCTCCAGTACTGGCCTGTCAGAGACTAATAACATTTTTTTTCAAAGGTTACTTGCTAATTTCTTTTAAGAGGCATCATTCCTGTCTCGCTGTGTCAGGAAAGGAATATCTGTTGTGCTGAGCAGACCACAGTGGTCAAGTTCTTAGCTTCTGGGGAGAAGAGTTAGGGTCCCCAGAAGTTTCCTTTGTGGACGGAAGAGCAGTTACTAACAAAGTATCGGATCCACTGAACGATGCAGGCTAAGGAGTGCTCCCTTAACAATCTGAAGAAGCAAGGATCACTCAGGGTCTGGGCATGGAGAAGCCAAAATGGGCTCCTGCATAGGCCCTTCCCCTGCAGAACTCATCAGCTCCTTTTGATCCCAGAGATTCCCATGGAGAACTAGCTTTAGGTCCAGTGGTTTGAGCTAGCTAGAAGTAGTAGGTTTCCCAACTTTGGAAGTTTTGTGTTGTAGTCTTTGAAAAACTAGCAGAGGAGGGCCCTAGATCCCAGCCACCCATACTGCTTTCATTTCTCCCAACCGGCATTTTTGAACTTGGAGGGATGGGGGCATTGTTCTCAGAGTGGCTTCTGAAAGGCCCGGTAGAGAAGTCACCCCTCGGAGCCACCTTCTTTCTGACAGAGTGGCAGCCCATCCTTGAAGAGTATAAGGTGAGTGAGTGACCCCAAAGGATTAGATTCTTTGCCCTAAGCTGACATGCCCACTCCTCTGGGTATGCATCCTGCTTGCATCTCCGTGAGGATGAAGTCAGGCCTCTCGTTCACCTGAAAAGGCAACTGAGGTCGGGCTCATCGATTTTCTGGACAGGGCTCTGCGGTAATACAGCGTAGATGGCTCTGAAGTGCATTTGTAGGTAATCAGGAGCCTGTAATTCTGCTAGCAAGTCAGGACAGACAACAGGCCAACCGTCAGCTCATTCCTGCCTCCCTTGAAAAGAGGTCATACTTCCTTTGGAAGATCGAGGCCCTTGATCACTGTCAGATTGGGCCTGGTGTGAGAGCAGAGACAGTGAATCTTAACATTTGTAAGTGATACCCGATAAGCATGAAAGATCCGCTCTGGAAAGTGGACGAGCTGGCCCCAGCTCCTGCATTAGACTATCTGGAGGATTCAGCATATTGAATCATCCTTTGCGTGTTGGTGTTGGAAGGAGCCATAGTTGGGCCCTCACATTTGATACTTGAGAAAACATCCGCGCTCCAGCACCTTGGCCCCATGTGTGTTCTTTCATGGCGCGGCCGGGTTAAACTCTTCCTGTATGTTCTTCCCAAAGTTCTATGCCATGTGCTAGCTTCCCTCCCATTCTGGACTGGCAAGTGTCCTCAGCCCCAGGGCCACCAAGATGGAAAGACGGCCTCCCAGAAACTTGGGGCAGGGGGCAGGCAAGAGATAACATTCATGATTCCGATGACATGGAAAGTCTCAAGCTGGCAGTCCTCCCATACAGGGGCCCTTGGATCACCTTTGACATTTGCTTTATGCTCAGCGAATCTTCATTTATCTGACAGAGCCTGGGATTGGTCCTTTGAGTATGACGTGTGGAGCTGCTCTCTAGAGGGTGTCCTCACACCACCCAAACTCAGCAGAGCAAACCTGTGCAGTCTGACGGGGCGAGGGCAGGCCCTCCTGCTGGAGACACTGGGAACAGGGGAGTGAAGTACCCAGCTTTTCCATGTAATTGATTTCATTGCTTCCCTCATGAATGCACATCATCAGGGCCCGACTCTTGTGCCCAGAGTGGACCACAGCTAGCAAAGCCTGTTGCAGTGTTCCTTTTGTCTTTTGAAGACTCACCTGGCATGGGTTTGGGGCTGAACTCTGAGCCGGCCTCCTAGGGTACCCGTGTGTTCATGCTTGCAGGTGGGGTAGTACGGGGGGTGCCCTGCTGGGGACCCAAAGCCCGGTCAGCCCATTAACAGGAGCCATTTTTGTGATTTTTGGCCCATTCTCAGTACCCCAGTTCTCTTATCTATAAAACGGGCAGAGAATCCAGATGATTTCCAGTAATGAAATACTCTGATTCCAAGATTCCAGGGCTGTCCTTTCTGAAATTTTCTTTGTCCTTGTCTTCTATGATCCCCCCCCCCCACCCCCCCGCTTTTTTTGAATCGACTGCCACCACGGCAAGTCCGTCATCTTAACTCCACTAAGAGGTTTGACTGTGAGGATTCCTTGCCTGACTGATTGCCTCTCCTGAAATTTCCTTTGCCCTCCCTCTGCTGGAGATGCTGCTAAGCCGAGAAATGGCAGGCAGCCCACCTCGGAGAGTTCCACCACCTGCATTAACAATCCTTGAATAATTAGGATCCGAGTGTTCCGGGGAACGGTGGAATGCATTCAAGGCTGCCCTCCAGGGTCAACCAGGAAACCAAAGACAGATGATCTGGGCAAAAAACATCTTAGGGAGGCTTCCTGAATGGAGCAGAAATTTCTAGAACCCACCTGACCCATTTATCTCAGCATCATGGTTTCCTCTTTTCTCCAGCTGAAATCCTACCCTTCCTTTTGTCTTCCGGCCTGGGGCTTGGTGCTGCCCTGGATTCGGCGGGTAGTGCTGGTGGTGGTAGAGGTAGAGATGGGTGCCTTCTTAAATTATGCTGCCTTCCTGGCAGGGATCGCGGGTCCTCGGGTGTCCTCTCTGGTATATCTGCCTTCACTGTTCTCTGAGGTATGTCCCTAGTGGACTGGTTTGGTAACCTTATTAGAACCAGCCCTACCGAGTCATTAATTCTGCAGGTGCGTTCCTGACCCTGGCAATTTCCCCCGAGGCCTCCAAACATTTGGGTGAAAGCTGGAAAATCGGGGGAGATTAAAATGATGTCCAAAGCCCACTTGTATAGTGGTCACTCTTTTTTTTTTTTTTTTTTGAAGATTTTATTTATTTGAGAGAGAGAGAGAGAGAGAGAGAGAGCATGAGTGGGGGGAAGGGGCAGAGGGAGAAGCCAACTCCCCGCCGAACAGGGAGCCCGATAAGGGACTCCATCCCAGGACCCTAGGATCATGACCTGAGCCCAAGGCAGATGCTTACCCGGCTGAGCCACCCAGGTGTCCCTATTGTGGTCACTCTTAGTGAGCCTTCCTCCAGTCGAATTTTACCAGGGCTGGTAACTGGACATACAGCCTGTTGGACACACGTATGCAAACAAATGGCTTCTTTTTACAGGTAAAAACCACTTTGTGGATTTTGTGGATTCCAGCGAGAATACCAGTTTTGTGTTGATGGAATAGCATCTTAGTCTGTTTGGGCTGTTGTAATGAAATACCACACACTTGTTAGCTTAAAAGCAGCAGACGTTTGTTTCTCTGAGTTTTGGAGCCTGCAAGTCTGAGATCAGGGGGCTGGCACGGTCAGGTTCTGATGAAGGGTTGTAGAGTGCTCGCTGCAGGCTGCGTCCTCACGTGGTGGAAGGGGCAGGGAGCTCTGCGGGGTCTCTTTTATAAGAGCACTCATCCCATTCCTGGAGGCTCCACCCTCCTGACTTAAGCATCTCCCAGAGGCCCCACCTCCTAATTCTATCACATTGGGCCTTAGGATGTCAACATACAAATTTTGAGGGACACAAACATTCAGACCAGAGCACAGGTAGAGATGAAAGGCCTCAAGAAGGGCATGGGCTTGGGTGAGTCAGACTCAAGCATCACTTTGCTTCCTTCTAGCCCCACAGAGGTCTAGAAATTGATTTCCTACATTGGATTGACTCTGGCCCCCTCTTCTTTCCATCCTTTTTTTTTTTTATTAAGGATTTTAAAAAATTTGTTTATTTGACAGATTGAGACACAGTGAGAGAGGGAACACAAGCAGGGGGAGTGGGAGAGGGAGAAGCAGCCTTCCCGCCGAGCAGGGAGTCCAATGCGGGGCTCAATCCCAGGACCCTGGGACCATGACCCGAGCCGAAGGCAGATACTTAACGACTGAGCCACCCAGGCGCCCCTCTTCTTTCCATTCTGATCGACCTTTGATTTACTTTTAGCAGATTGTATAAAAAAGAAAAATCCAGTGGCTATCCTGCCCCAAGGTGGCCATTCGTCTTCCTGAGGGGGAATGTTTTGGGGTTTCCTGGGAGGTGGGCTGTGTGTGGGATGCGAATGAGCCTTTGCACTGCTGAGTTTTGTGGTCCTGACCTTCTACACAGCATTAGGTCATTCTTTAGTTGTGTCTTCATTCCTCTGGGAAGTGTGAGGAACCCCACATGGTGGCTGCCCCCAGTAGGAGAGGGGCAGGGAGGAAAAGGAGACAAAAGGAAAAAAAAAAAAAGGAACCAGGAAAACATTCCTATTTCTCATATTGCTTTTTCTTCTGCAGAGGCTCATTACTGAAGATCGCCTTTCCAGGCATGTTATTTGTATTTGTAAAAGTGTCCTATTTCCTTAGGGGACTCAGGAATTTCATTTTTCCTTAAAAGAGCGGGAGGAGAAGAGGATGTATTCATTTCCTGAGCTGCCCTAACAAAGCACCACGAACTGGGTGGCTTACAGCAATGATTTAGTCCCTCACTAGAAGTCTAGAGTCAAGGTGTCAGCAGGGTTGGCTCCTTCTGGAAGCTTTGTGGGGCGGTCAGTTTCTTGCCTCTTGTTAGCTTCTTGTGAGAGTTGGCAAACCTGGGAGTGCCTTGGTGCATCTCTCCAATCTGGGCCTCTGTAGGCCTGTGTCTCTCCATCTTTCCATGGCTTCTTCCTCTGTGTCTGTTCTCCTTCTATAAAAACACCAGTCATATAGGATTTGGAGCCCACCCTACTCCAGTATGACCTCATCTTAACTAATTACATCTGCACTGGCCCTTTTTCATATCAGGTCACAATCTAAGTTACTGGGGGGTTGGAACTTCAACAATCCAACCCATAACAGAGGCTTTATGTATTTAGCCTTAGATAAATTGATGGGAGAGAATAGTCTTGCTGTCCAAGGGTCTACTACATGGCAGGCGCTGTGCTTGGCACTTGCAGCTTCTCCCGCTTGAATTGATTTGTTAGGACAGTTGTGAAGGTAGGTGTTGTTATGTCCATTTCATGGATGAGGCCACTGAGTCTCAGCAGTTAAGTGGCTGGCCCCGTAACGTACAGCCTATCAGTGGAGGGCTGGGCTGGAATCCTGGTTTCTGATGGCGAGGTGCTCTTGGCATTTCTGGCTTCCTTCCATCTCAGCTGCTGCTCGTCTTTGTTAGAGTATGTCCCCTGCAGGAGTACGTGCCTTCTCCAAGCATGGAGCCGTGTGCCAGGCAAATGGCACGAGTGCATCCTTACAGTATTTGTAATTAATGTTGTCTCCTTCTACTAGACTGGCAGCCATTGTCTTAAATTCCTGGGGGAGAAGGACCCTCTTTTACTGAACCTATACCCTGCTTTCTGACTATCCCCCATCCGTATTCAAATGCATCTATCAATTAATTTCCTGATTGCAGTTCGTGTGGAAGTTTCAGGCACAGACCACACGGGTGTGCACACCCAACAATCCCCCAAAGCACTAGACTGGAGCTGAGATGGTGGCTCAGAGGGGCCTGGGCTTCCTGAAGGGAGAGAGAGAGGTACGGTGGGGTCCCTTGCCTGGTGTTCCGACAGCCAGAAAGCCAGATGAGCTCGCCATCTTTCTACTGTTGTCTTTGAACTTGTTCGGCCCCCGTGAAGTTTAAGAGGAGTCTAGATTGGCAAGAAGGTCCATTTCCCCATTCTGACTTGCCGGCCCTGGAATCCGTGCACGATCATCTTGGAAACTTACATATCGCATAGATCCAAGAGTATGTTTACTTGAGTGACACAACCCCTGGATGGCTTGCTGGCCGTTGTTTCCAAGGGAGGGTGGCTGCCGATGGAGGCAGATGGATGCTGTTTATCTCCGGGGCTGTCCTGTTTCCATCAGCTCCCAGAGCTGTTCACCAGGGCTTAGTTAGCAGGTTGGTGGCAGTGAGAGGCAGGACAGACGTGCCATGTGTCAGATGATTAAATCTTAGAACGGGGAATATGAGCTTAGGGAACAGGGCTATGGGGAATCATCTGTTGTAAGTAAGTCACGTAGTTTATTTGAGGGGAAATTTCTATCCAGTTTAGGCTGAAACTTGGTAGAACGTGCTTTTCCAAGCCCCCAGCTCTACTTGTCTGGAACGAGCCCTTTCCAAACAGGCAGCTGTCCAAGCACAGCGGCCCATGGGGTCACATCTGGGCAGCACCCTGCCAAGTGGCTTTCATCCCGTTCACTATGTTTCTCTGGTCTAAGTTACCCCAAACCACATGCTTGCGCTATTATTTTCCTCTAACGTTTTTAAAGGTCATTTTATTTTATTTACATATTTGACTGGGTAATATATTCACATGGTTCAAAATTCAGAGTATGTATATAAGAGTTTATAATGAAAAGCTTCCCTTCCACCCAACTCCTAGCTACCCCTTTCTTCCCCAAAGAGAAGCTTTATGTTTCCAGTTTCTTGTGAGTCATTTACGCTATATTACACCCAAGTGTCTGCATATGTGTGGGTGTGTATCTATAAGTCTATCCACATACACACATATATATCTTTCTCCCCCTTTTCCTCTTACACACGTGGTAACATTCCATACATTCCATTCCGCATGGATTTTTTTTTTCACTTAACAGCGATTTTTAAAGATCTTATCAGCATTTAATTGCTTCCTCATTCTTGTAACTATTTGTTTTGCTATTATTTCAGACTTACAGAAACGTTGCAATAATAGTATAAGAAATGTCCATATGCCCTTTACCCGAATTCACCGATTGTCTGCATTTTGCACCATTTACTTTATAATTCTTACTCCATGTATGTGAATACATAGCATGCACATTTACACCTGCACACATTTATCCTCGCATGCATTTATATATATATACACACACATTGTTTTTCTGATCCATTTGAGAGTGCGTGGGGAGCATCACGTCCCTTTGCTGTGTGAATTCTTTTTTTTAAAGATTTTATATATTTATTTGACAGAGACAGAGAGAGAACGAGCATAAGCTGAGAGACAGAGGGAGAGGGAGAAACAGGCTCTCTGCTGAGCAGGGAGCCCAATGCAGGGCTCAATCCCAGGTCCTCACACAGACTCAGCCTTTCATCCCATTGTACTTAATTTATTTGCACTTTGTTCCGAGTCTTATTTTACGTTGGTTATGTGGGTATATGTTTTCGTTAATTTTTAGGACCAACCTACCGTGGCTTTTCGTTTGTAAGAGTATAGAAGAATCAAGATGTTTTTTCTTACCGAGCCGATGAGGTGTTTTTTTCTTGGATCTTTGCTGAGCTCCTGTATTTTCCTGAGCTTCTTCCTCCGGGAGAAAGAGCATTCTTCATTCTTCGTTGGGAATGGGTAGAGGGAGGGCTCTTAATCCTGGGGGCTTTTCCTCTCTGCCTCCTGATGGGATCAGGCAGGAAGTGCACCTCTCAGACCCTTTGCATCATTATTGAGCGCCTAACGTGCATTAGGAACCTGTCCAAACTACAGGGAAAAAATCAGGCCCAGTCCCTTCCCATAAGAAGTCTAACTCAGTTTAACAAATACTTGTAAAGCTTCCTCGTCTGTGGCAGCCGTGCCGCCAGCCCTGCGTCTACACTCCATCCTTCTGCCTGAGTTCGTGCAGAGGCCCCCACACCCCCTTCTCCAGCCCCAGCTCCCCTCGCCCACTGCTGCTGGAATCGCTTCTCTAAAGCACAGCTCTGGTGGGTCACGGCCACTCGCCTAATTCTCATCCTTAAGACTCCGTTTCCGATGACACCTGTCTCATAAAGTCTTCCTGAAATTCTCCACTTAATAAGATCTTTCTCTTTTAAAGTCCTCTGCTAGCTCATATCCCTTTAATCTTTGTGTGCCTTAGGGTAAATATTTGTGTATTTACCCCTCCCCTACCCCTTGTTTTCTCCTTGGATTACCCTTTCCTAGAAGGGTAAATCCATTCTCCTTCCCACTCTCCCTTATTTCTTGTGTTCCAGAAAGAATCCAGTGCCACCTGGGCTGTGTCTGAAACATAGCTGAATTCTCTACAGGCCAGCACCTCACGTGGTATGCAGTTGACCCTCAGATATTTGCAGGATTGAGCTTAATGAAAGTAAGACGGTCATTAAGTGGTTTTGGTAAATTTATAGTTTCAAGTACCAGAGGTGTTTGGGAATGTTCATATATGCATTAACAGCTTAAACAACTTCATTAAAAGACATACATTAACTGTCAACCACATTAAAAAGGCAACTTCATTAAAACTCACCTTAAGGATCTTTATGTACCCACATTCACTTTTTGTCTTTTCATTGGGCACCTGTGCACTTCTGTTTGGAACCAGTATATATATATGTGTGTGTGTATATTATGTATATATGTATATGTATACGTATGTATATTGTGATACCTGGATTTTTTCTCACTTAACTTTTCATATATACATATTAAAGTAATTATTTTTAATGCTTAGGTAGTTTTAGGAAACTAGTTCTTGAAGAATAAATTTGCAGGCAAATAGCAGAGAGATTTTCTTTCTAGTCAGATGGTGTTATCACTTCTTAAATGTCTGTTTTCTGAGGGTAGAGAGCCTTACATGAAATTCATATCTTTAGCACGATGATTTATGTACTGCCTATTATCTACCACTTATGCTGCTCACCAGCCTCCGTTCCCGAACAAATTGCTTTGAAAGTTTTCCTTCCCTAAGTCTTATAGATTCATGAGTCAGTTTATTTAAAGTCTAAATTTGGGGAGGACTTTTAGCAGCTGGTAGCCTATGAATTGCTAAAGCAGAAGAGATAAATGTGTAAGGTCTTTGGAATTCTGGCTTGCATTGCTCTTCTTGGGTGGCCATGGAGCACCCATTTGTACCTCATGAATATGCTGTACAGGATCTCAGCTGTGTAACCTCTGTTGGAGTGGGCTACAGTCAGGGTGCGGAGGATCCAGAGTTGGAAACAGACTGGTAATGGACAGGAAGTCATTATGAAGGTTCTAGTCACCTGTCCTCTCACTGACTTGCTGGGGATCTGGTCCTGACGGTCTGACACATTCCCTTTTGGTATTAAGGTGTTAGTAAGATCCCGGACTCTTAGTAGTGAGTCTTCGTATAGGATTCTATCAGTTAAGATATTTTCGATGCCCCAGCTAACAGTATCATAAACATTTAGTATCTCACATGATGATTCCAAGGTTAATTCAACGATTCAGAATTGAGTTCTTTCCATTTTTCTGTTCCACCGTCCTCAGGGTATTTGCTTGATCCTTGGGCTTATTTCCACACAGTGGCGCGGGTGGTAGCTGGACTTGCAGCAGTGCAAGTAGGTGGAACAAAACCTGGCCCCCAGACAAAGCCCTTTCCTCCGCCTTGCTTTTTTTCATCTGCAATGAGAATGCTACCCATGGCACATCCTCTTCTTCTATTGGCTAGAGCTGGGTCACATGGCTGGCCCCATCCCAATCACAGGCAAGGAGCAGTGGGATGCTCCTGATTGCTTCGCCTCAGGCCTAATTCAGGCTTGGAGAGGCTGTTCTGCAGTCCATTGTGGCTGGGAACTTGAACTTGAAAGGCCAGTGTTCTGTTGGCGAGGAAGGAGGCCCCCAGCAGTGGCTCTTGGCAAGGCAGCTAGGGATTTATTGTTATTATTATTATTATTTATTTGTTGTTTATTTAAAAAAGATTTTATTTATTTGAGATAGAGATCGAGCATGAGTGGGGTGGAGGGGCAGAGGGAGAAGCAGACTCCCCGCTGAGTAGGGAGCCCCACTGGGGGGGGCACGATCCCAGACCCCAAGATCATGACGTGAGCAGAAGGCAGATGCTTAACGCACTGAGCCACCCAGATGCCCTGGGATTTATGGTTTTTAAAAATAAGTCTAGGCTTGCTGATGGTCTAGCAAACATTATTTTACTCCTTGCCTTACCCAGTGGTGACATTTGGACATTTTGAATTTCTGCATTCTGGGGTGTGATATCCTAAACTTTAGAGATTCTTCCTGAAACTTTAAGATAACTGCCATAATTTTTTTATGACCACGGAACACTTAAGCATTTTACATAAGGCGGAGTTGGGCCTCACAGTGACCCCAGTCATGGTGAGGGGGAGAATAAACACCTTTTTAAAAGTTAAGAATAACAACAAAAAGGTACAATAGGTAATGGGCCTCTCTGCATAGTGTAGGTATTTATGGTGGAGACTAACTTTAAAATAGTACAAATAAAAATTCTATGGGGGAAAAAAAAAAGGAAAAGCAGCTGTTTCAGTGTATCCTAGAGTTCTTTTTTTCCCTAAAACAAATTTTCACATTAGGCTCGGGATAAAACATTCTTCTTTTTCCTGTCACTCCTACCGGTTAACAAAACTGTGGAAAGGAAATTTTAATGAGCTGGAAACCTTATTTTTCTGGAAGTCGTCTTTGAGCATTTCGAGCATGGCAACAGTCAGGCGTGGCGGGGGGTCTTGACCTCGCAACTGCACGGCTCTCCCTGTCCCGGTGCTCTCTGCTGGGAGATAGATGAGGAGCTGACAAGCTGTCTCAGATTCGGGGCAGCATCTTTCCTCGGGAGCAGATCCGTTGCGGGTGTGCTGCGTGCGCGGCCTCCGGGGATGGCTTCCCTACACGGGCTGTCATCAAGGCAGCGATGGGCCCGACTGACCAAGGGCGTCCCCTCAATTCTGCCAACGGGGGATTCTGCATCTCTTTTCTAGCACAATTTTTTTTTTTTTTAAGGTTTTATTTATTTGAGAGAGAGAGGGAGGGAGAGAGAGAGAACGAGCAGGGTGAGGGGCAGAGGGAGAAGCAGACTCCCCACTGAGCAGGGAGCCCCACGCGGGGCTCGATCCCAGGACCCCGAGATCATGATCTGAGCCTAAGGCAGACGCTTAGCTGACGGAGCCACCCAGGAGCCCCTCTAGCACAGTTACAGATGCTGGTGCTGACGACAGTCTTGAAATGTATGCTTGGCAGGTATTTTTGTTTTGCTTACTATTTATTTTCTGCCCATAAAAGGGATTTTCGGTGGAGAGAATGGAGAAATACAGAAAGGCACAGAGAAGAAAACAGAAGATGCCCAAATCTCACCACTTACGGATTGTGGCTATTCACCTTTCCGTCCATCTCTTTACAGTCCTTCTTGTGCATATCTCTGTCCTCCCTCCCTTTCTCTCTTCCTTTCCCTTTTTCTTTCTTCTCTCGGCACATAGTGAGGACCACACATGATATAGGTATAACATTGTATTTTTTCTCCCAGTTACTACACGGTGTGGGATCAGACCGATCGATTCAGACCCCGGCTTCTCTTCTAAGCAGTATGTGATCTTTCTGTGCCTCAGTTTTCCTAATCTGTGAAAGGGGGTAACGGTTGTTTGAGAACTGGTTGTAAAAATCTCAGTGGGTTGCTCAGTCCAGTGTCCAGCGTTGATGTCTCTTAGCAGGTGTTCCCTTATATCTCGGTGATCAAACTCTATCCCACTGACACCCGCCCCCCGACACCTTGCCCAGCTGTAAAGTAGGGCTGAAAACCCTAGTTTTCGGGTAAAGGAAAGCAGGTAGTTCTAGGTAGCTTAGGACAGGGCTTCTCAGCCTCGGCACCACTGACCTTTTGGGCCTTGTGCTTTGTCTGTCGCACGAGGGGCTGTCCCATGCATTGTAGGGCTCCACCCACTAGACGCTGGTAGTGCCCTTCCCCCAACTCCATACATTGCCTTTGCTTGGGAACCACTGGGCTAGACTACTGAGGATTTATCACCTGGGGCTGCCCATGGCCACCCGGAACAAAACTGATAGGCAGCCAGGATGAGCCCCCTTGAAGGTCAGTCAAGCACAGGCTCTGACAGTCCACATTCCCAGACTCAGAATATCAGGCATTTTGTCTCAAGGTGCAAGCTGCAGGATCTAGCAGTCATAGGTAGGATGAATCCAAGGGAAGATCCACCCATGGTTGTGTCACCCCATCTCAGCCAGGGCCACTGCCTGTCCTTGCTTGACTCCAGGGGGAGACACCTGTGGTCCCAGTGAATTACCAGGGGAGTGGGCCACACTGCAGGAAATCCTGAGCAGGGACATAACTCCCCTTCTGTCCCAAGTTGTGGGCAAGGCAGCTTCCCACAAAGTGCTTCGGCCCCCAAACTCCCTCAAATCAATGACCACGGGGTTCTCATGGTCCTTGGATGCCCCACGAGGAAGGGCGGCTCAGCCCGTTCCCTTCTCAGAGGCCAGTGTGGCAGGAGGAGCCCTCCCTCTGTCTGGCCGGCCTGCTGAGCTCAGGGACCAGGAGCCGTCAGATGGAACCCTGCTCGGGACACAGGATATTTGTCAAATGTAAACCACGTGCTTCATAAATCTCGCTTCTGCGGGCCGCCCGAGCTGCTGGACCTGCCCTGGCCCCTCTTGTCTTGACCCCGAAGGGTGGCCTGGCCCAGCTGGATGGCCATTTCTCCCGCCCGTGCTTCCCCTCAGAGGACTGAGTGGCGGGACCGTGACGGCACGGCGGACGGACCTCCAGGTGGCAGCGCGAAGCGAGGCCACCGGCTAGCTGTCGGAGGGCAGGGGTTTTCATTCTTTCCCAGGAGGATCCAAGGTGGAAAATGGCTGGTGGTCCAGTCTGGCTGGCCCCCCGTCCCCTCGAAGGCACGCCAGCTCCTCACCAGTGAGGCGGCACGATGCCTCTGTGCACACACTTCAGGCTTTGGGTTTTACGGCGGACCAGAAGCATTTTTGAATCGGGAATCAAGTTGTAGAGGGATGGGGGGGTGCCCCGATTTCTACTCATTGACGGACAGCTTCTTCCTGAACCCACAGAGGCCTAGATGATGTGGACTGACGCCGTCCTGGGGATCATCCAGTTAGAGCCTCTCGAACCTCTGTATGGTTAGGCGGCTGGGCCGAGCTCAGAGGACAGGCTCTGGAGAGGGCTGTGACCTGCACTTACCAGCTGTGCGACCTTGCATGGGGCACGTATCCTCTTTGTGGCTCAGCGTCCTCGTCTGCAAAATGCCTCTCAGGAGTGTTCTGAGGATTGAGCGTGCCGAGACCAATATCCGGTCCGTGGTTAGCACTTAGTAACTGTTGTCTAAATTGTCGGCTCTGTGCTACATCCTTGGGACACCAAACACACAAGGTCCGTCCCTTCAGGAGTGTGTGTCTGCAGAGTGAAGGCAGTCTTTGGGGGTGTGGGAGCGGTATGGAGGTTCCTGATGCAGTCCGGCTAGTGGAGTCCCCCAGGGGGAATATGGCCCCTCGAGGTTTGAGGTTCCAGGTGTCCATCTTGACTCGTAATTCTAGAGTTAGCCTTCGGGTTCTCCTTGCCTCCCATCTCCACATGCTCAGGCGACAGTGGTATTCAACATTTTTTAAACATTAAACTTCTTTGCCCCTGGATTACCATCGGGATTTTATAGGCTCCCAGAAGGTCTCCGTGAATCATAAGCTTTTCATCCAACAGCACAGCCTCTTGATATCTGATTCATTGCATGGCCTCTACCGTAAGAGATGAGGCTGGCCCGCACCCAAGAACCACCAAGGGCTGCTCTCCTGGGACCAGCTGGAATGGGGTGGGCTGCAGAGTGAGGAGTGGGAAGGCAGCTTGGAGCCCAGACTTGCTCTTGGCTCTCTGTTCCTCTGTGGGGTTATTATCCCAAGGGTGGCTTTTGTGGCCCACACAGCCTACCTCACCACTTGCGTGCTTTTCTCTGTCTTGTAGAAGCAGTTTTACCTGTAGACCCTGTTCCTCGGCCACGAATGGCAAAAGAAGGGAGTATCTCTGTCTAGCTCATCACCTGGCTGGCCATAACTGGCAGGGGTGGGGGGGCTTGGAATGTGAAGATTGCATGACTGGGGTCAGGATCCTTGATGGTATATAGACTCCCCTTCCTGGGAATCTGAAATTTCAGGACACATAGTGCTGTGGCCTTCAGGGGTTGACTTAAGAGCTGGGCCTTGAGCAGGTCTACCCAGGTAGAAAGTGGCAGATGAAGGATTTGAGACCCACAGTATTCCACTCCTGCAGACTTCCACAAATCCTTTCTGTTCCTCTCCCTGATTTTCACACTGGTGGAGAAGAGCCGATGATTGGGGAGGCAGCTGGTGTTGGAGGCCACCCACGGTTGTCAGGCCCAGTGAACTTGATGAGCAGGTATTGAAGTCTTGATGTGTCGAGCTCATACCTGTTGGGTATGTGCCCTCCAATGGAGTAGGGAACAAAGCAGATGCAACCTTCTGGTGGAGGCCATGGGGTGGGGCGAGATGAAGATCAGCAGGCGGTTGGGGGACAGCGTGCGTGGTGGGTTCTCTGACTCCTTGTTCAGCAGTGACCAGCCATCTGGGATGCCTTGGTTCACTCCCTTTTTCCAAGGCTTTCCAAGGGTCTGCAAGTCTTGTGCTGGACTCTGCTTTCCCACCTGCTGGGACAAGGAACATGGTCCGTGGGCCTCTGCGTGGATTTGTCAGACTCTTGCGATACCAGCCCGATCTGCGGTGGTCTCCCCTCGTTCCCGGCTTTGCTGTTCTCTCGAGTGCTCGCGGGACCACACTGCTGCTGCCTTGAGTAGAGCGATGCATTCCGTGCCCTTTGGGATCCGAGTGTGGATGGAAGAGACTGTCACAGAGCAACTGCTTCTCCTCTGAGACATCCACAAAGCAAGGAGTGAGTCTCACCATGTTGAAACTGTGACATGTGTTTGAAAATAAAAAAGTTTTAATTAGAAGGAGCATTTCTCAGCCTCAACCTGGTGCTGGCTGTCTTAACATCGAGACGAAAATAAACGGGCTCCAGCTTCTTGGCACAAGACCCACTCTGCCATTTACACACTGACTCTTGGGTTGGAGCATGTGTGTAGTTGCACGCGTAGTCTTTTCGAGAGCTCAGACTTCGTAAAACAAAGGAGAGGGATGGTGCTGGCCCCCCGGGTGGTGGGGTCTGCAGCACGGTTTGCTTTGGGACCTGTCGGTGTTGGCCTAGCTGTGTTCACTTATGTTTGTAAAATGCCTCCTTCTTTATAACTGGAGGAACCAGGAAAGGCAGCGTGGCATAGGGTAATGCTAGGGCCATGGCTTTTGGAGATAGCCCTGGGTTCATATTCCTGTTCATTGACCAACCGTGTGGCCTTGGCTGGGTCATTTAGTCTCTGAGCTTCTGTACCCTTATTGTAAAATTGGTATAATTACCAGTCTAACTAGCAATGATGATTATAGATTATATCCGCACGGTGCCTGGCACAGTAGGATGGGTGAACGGTACCCATTATTATTATAAGTTAATGGTGAGTGCAGTTCTTACCTTGCTCTGGGTCACGGCCACGGTCTCCCACGGGGTTTTCAGCATTAGGGTGGCCTTGACTGTGGATGCTTCTGGTGTAGTTAAGGACTGGCAAGCCTAAAATTAACCTCCAGATGCACATGGGCCGGCAGGTGGGTGTGTCCCTGAATGTCAGCCTACGCCTTCTGTCCTGCCCACGTCTCCCACCCTGTACTCTCACCACCTGCCTCCCGGGCAGAAGCCATCACACACACAGACAAAACAAAGTGGCTCAGCCTGGGGAATAAAAAATAAGCCCTTAATAAACCCTGTCTTGGTTTCCTTATGCCAGTCCCAGGTGACGAAAAGCCTGGATCTTGAGGTGTGTGTGCAACGCAGAATTTCCAGTCAAGATGCGTGATTAGCAACAGGTCCCCCCTTGGGATTTTGGTTGGATTTTATTATTGAGCCGAGGAGAATATGATGGTCATCCAAACTCACTTTCTTCTTAAATGCAGAAATTCTCCCCCCCTCTGCCTTCCCCCCACTCAGGAATCCCTTTTATTTTATTTATTTATTTATTTATTTATTTTTTAAAAATATATTTTTAAAGATTTTATTTATTCATTTGACAGAGAGAGACACAGCGAGAGAGGGAACACAAGCAGGGGGAGTGGGAGAGGGAGAAGCAGGCTTCCCGCCGAGCAGGGAACCCGATGCGGGGCTCGATCCTAGGACCCTGGGATCATGACCTGAGCCGAAGGCAGACGCTTAACGACTGAGCCACCCAGGCGCCCCCCCAGGAATCCCTTTTAAAACATCTCTGACCTATAGGCCTCTTTCTGTACCCCCGAATACCGCTGGATAACCAGATTCTCTCGCAAAGCAGCCCCTTTCCAAGCTTCGGGGGCATCTCTAATTTTAACTGGCCCTGAGGAGAAATCCCTCTTCAGTGACCTCTCCGATGGCCTAATAGCCGTCAGGTATCTGAAGGTCATTGCTGTGTCTTACCTATACCTCTCTTTCAGGTTAAATTTCGCCCTTTCCTCAAGCTCTCAGTCCTTGGGTTTTGTTTTTAGACCACACAGAATTCTTGCTGCTTTCTTTTTGGGGCTGTTCTCCAGATTGTCAAAGACCCCCTTGAAGTGGCTTTCATTTCCTGTAACTAATCCCATTATTCCAGCTGTGCGTTGACCATTAACCTTCCATTCTCTAGATGCATTTTTTTTTTTAAGATTTTATTTTTAAGTAATCACTGCACCCAACGTGGGACTTGAACTTGCAACCCTGAGATCAAGATTTGCATGTTCCGCTGACTGAGCCAGCCAGGCGCCCCTCTCTAGGTGAATTCTTAGCTTTTTAAAAATTTTATTTTATTTTATTTTATTTTATCTTATTTTATTTGTCAGAGAGAGTGCACAAGCAGGGGGAGGGGCAGGCAGAGGGAGAAGCAGGCTTCCCCCTGAGCAAGGAGTCGGATGCGGGACTCGATCCCAGGACCCCGGGGATCATGACCTGAGCCGAAGGCAGACACTTAACTGACTGAGCCACCCAGGTGCCCCACATTCTTAGCTTTCATAGCATGCATTTTTCTCTTGCATCCATGTGACCCTATTGTTTCCTTTAGCTTCCTGTCACCCAGACAGTGTGAATCCCATCTGAACCTGTCTTCCCAGCCAGTGCTGTTGGTTGCATTTCAACTTACAGGTAGGAGTTTGCATAGATCTAGAAGAAATTTCCAATGTGTCTAGATCTTGTCATCGCTTCTGTCAAGCAAGTTAGTGAGTCAACAGCCGTGGCGTCCTTTTGTTCTATAGTTTGGACATAGGATGGTTTCTTAAGAAGCCATTCATTTCAGAGTACCCCCACCTCATTAACCCCGAAGTTCAATGATGCGGGCTGCCACAGCACATCTAGACCACTGGCAGGTAGAAGAAAGAAGCAAGGAAGAGGAAATATGGATCTCTTGTGGGAAGTGGAGAGTTCCCACCATTTTTTCGTTTTGTTTTGTTTTAAATAATGGTAGCTCCTTGGAGTCTACGGGCCGACAGATACTGTCTCCTCCTAGTTCTGGGTTGGCGCCTCTGTAGGACTGTGCTTGAGCCAGTCTCACCAGTGAGCCTGTCGTAGTCGGAGTTTCCCCAGCATGGAGAAGCTGTGCCTCCTGGTAGTTGAGCAGGTGGCTGAGTCCTCTTTGGCTGGCAGTTGCCCAGGCCGACTCACTTTTAGTAGTTTTCATTGGTAACTCACTGGATTTTCCCTTCTTTCCCACTGAAGATCTTTACCATACACATGCCCCCTTTCCCCCTCTCTTCTTCTTCTTGTATTTTTGACCTGCTCTAAGTCAGAACAGAGATTTTTATTGAAAGAGTGTAGGATTCGCTGTGAGAGGACACGGCTTGGGCTCCTGGCTGCCTTGTGCAGGAGTCCTGGGAAAATAGCCACGAGGCAAAATCCTCATGAGCCTCGGCTGCCTCCCTCCCTGGTACCTGGAGTGAGGTGGCGGTGGCGTGAGATCACGGCGACAGAGTGATGTGGAGGGCGCTGTTGGGTTTTGAGGGGTGTTAAGTAATCATCCCTTCTCTTCTCAGAGTGTAGAGCCAAGTGACAAATAGAACAGAGAATCCAGACAGATGGGAGATCAGAACATCAGCATTACTACAGATAAAGCTGGTTGGAGAGCAGGCTTAGAGGTGAGGACCAAATGGGCTCGCTCACCGCTCTTCCCAACTTGAAGGGCTGGCCAGCGCTGGGAACAGGGCAGAGAAGGAAAGGTGAGTCCTGAAGATGATCGGCTCCAGAAGAAAGAGTTCAGAAGGCTGGAGGCATGTATTCTGTGTTTTCTTTCAATCCACCAACCAGGAAAGTCCTCTTCTTCCTTGGGAGGAATGACTGAGGGGATGTTGAAAGAGTGCTTGTCTTAGTTTCCTGGGGCCGCCATAACAAAGGACCACACACGGGGGTGGGGGTGGGCAGGTGAGACTTACACACTGGAAATTTGTTGTCTCTCAGTTCTAGAGGCTAGAAGTCCAAGATCAGGGTTTCTTCTGAAAGCTGTGAGGGAGAATCTGTTCCATGCCCTTTTTCTAGCTTTTGGCAGTTTGCTCGAAGTCTTTGGTACTCGTTGGTGTTCCCTGGCTTGTGGAATTGTCATCCTGATCTCTGCCTTTTTCTTCATGTGGGTGTTCTCCCAGTGTGCCCGTCTTATTCCTAAACTTCCCCTTTTATATAAGGACACTGTTCACCTTGGCCTTCTCTTAACTGATAACATCTACAATGACCCTATTTCCAAATAAGATCATGTTATGAGGTATTGGGGGTTAGGACTTTGACATATGAATTTGCGGGGAACACAACTCAACACAGAATAGAGGTCTAGCTTTTTTCCTTCCAGGAGAGGGGAGAGAGATTCTGTCCCTTGTGAGGTATTAGTACCCAGTAGGTGCTCAGTAGTTCAGTAGTTTTCTTCTGTTATGGACTGAATTGTGTCTCCCTCCTCCTTCCCACCTGTCCCCGGCCCCCCACCCCCCAATCATATGTTGAAGCCCTAACTCCCCATGTAACTGTATTTGGAGATAGGACCTTTAGGGAGGTAATTATGGTAAAATGAGGTCAAAATGTGGGGGCCTAATTCAATTGGAACAGTGTCCTTAGAAGAAGAGGAAGAGGGGCACCTGGGTGGCTCAGTCGGTGAAGCGTCTGCCTTCGGCTCAGGTCATGATCCCGGGGTCCTGGGATCGAGCCCCGCATCAGGCCCCCTGCTCAGCCAGGAAGACTGCTTCTCCCTCTGCTGCTCCCCCAGCTTGTGCTCTCTCTCTCTCTCAAATAAATAAATAAAATCTTAAAAAAAAAAAGAAAGAAAAGACGAGGAAGAGACACCGGAGCTCCTCTTTCCTCAAGCCTGTGCGCAGAGGCAGGGCTGTGGGAGGACATGCGAGGAGCCAGCTGACTACAAGCCGAGGGGGGCAGGTCTCCCCAGAAGCCAAGTCCTGCTGACACCTTGCTCCTGGGCCTCCGGCCTCCAGAGCTGTGAGACAACGCACTTCCGTTGTGTGGCCCCCCCAGCGTGTGGCACTTTGGATGGTGGCCCCAGGCTGAGTGAGCCACTTCCCTGGCTTCCACAGGCGACAGCTGTGCACGGCTCCATCTGCAGGAAGGCCGGCATCGATGGGGTCACCGCCGGGGAGCCCGCCTGGGCTCTGGCCCAGGGCAGGGCCGTGGCTTCTTGGCTGGGTTATTTCCAGGCCCTGTCTTCATTTAATGGATCGGAGAGCTTGGGATGAGAAAGTTTAAGCCGTTTTCTCAAAGCCACTTTAGTAGATTAGGCAGCGAACCCGAGGGTGAATCCTAGTGCTCTCTGAGCTCGCCTGGGTAAATCCAGGACAAATATATTTAATTCCTTATTTAACAATGCAATTCACAGTGACACGTGGATGTCATTGAATGACAAAGGAATGAAACAAAGTGGGTCAGTGACACACTGCACTGTTTTGTGATGAATGTAGGTTAACTGATTTAATGGAAAGCCACAATCTAAGGGAAAGTGGACTTGAAAAGCTTAAGCCCTCGAAAAATCTCCAGCTACCCACTTATGTCTAGGAGAGCGTAGTGCAGTTCTTTGAGCCTGAACCTTTTATCAGTAAATTCTTTTGTTCTGCCTTAAGTGAAAACCATTGCTTTAATTTAAAATATATTAATTGGATATGGTGATTATGTGCCTGGCTTTGTGCAAGGCATTAAACACCCAGAGCTAAAATGTACAGTTGCTGTCCTGAATTGGCTGACAATCCAGTGGGGCTGCCTAAAGGGACCACTCTATCTTGTAGGTGTGACCTGAGAGGGCAGAGGGAGGTGGTTACACATGCTGCGGGAGGGAGCACATTGCGGGAGGGTGGGGTCCCACACAGAGGGAGGGCAGACGCCAGGGATGGCTTTCCTAAAAGGGGTGAGACTTGAGCTGAGTTTTGGGCAAGAAGTCCTGGTTCTTCAGGCAAAGCTGAATACCGGTGTTGCAGGCAGAGAAAATAATAAGCGTATCAACATGGAGAAGTGGGAGGCCAGCCCGCTTGGAGGATGGTGTACATACAGATACTGCCTCTTCCTCTCTTTTCTATCCTTCTTTTCCTCCTTCTCTTTCTTCAGTGGTGTTTTGGTAAGCCGACTCTGCGGGATGAATAAAAAGGCCGGATTTGTACTGTTTGCCAGTTTCCGTGGTGTAAATATTCCCTCCATGACTGATTCCAAGCTACTGACATGGTGTTGAATGGCCCCCCAAATTTCTCAAACTATTAACAATTGGTCACAGCCTGTACAGTCCCATTCAGTAGACCACTGCCTCCCATCCAGCCATCATCTGTCCATTCATCCATCCATCATCCATCTGTCCATCACACATCCATATATCATCTGTCCATCCATCCACCCATCCGTCCATCCATCCACCCATTATCTATCCATCTACCCAGTATCCATCCATCCATCCTTCATCC
>NW_022589775.1:6520230-6610345 GCF_004348235.1 Phoca vitulina | reverse complement strand
TCCTTCCCATCCCTCATCCATCCATCCATCCATCCATCCACCCATCCATCCATCCATCCATCCATCCATCCTTCATCATCCACCCATCCATCTGTCCATCTATCCATCCATCATCTATCCATCCATCTATGAACATAGTTTAACAGAATCTTAAAAATAAATCATGGTATAGATTTTAGAGTTCCTTTAGTCAAGTCTTCTCATTTTATAGACAAGAAAACTGAGGGAGTGACTTTTTAAAGTCTATTTGTAGAACTTAGATTTAGGACTGTGGTCTTCAGAATTTAGGTCTGCAGCTGCTTCTCTTGAGTAAAGAATGCACAACCTCTAATATAGCTTGGTAATTTCCAAGTTGGAGCAATGTGGATTCCATGTTGTACACACCACAGTTCTGTCAGTCCCTGCTTTCCTATGATAGTCCTAACGCCCATTGAAGTCTTTTTGTTCCTTGTCTCTATAGTTGCTGGTTCCCAGCAGGCCCACAGTTTCCTTCACAGGGGGTTCAAAATGTCCCTGTCGAAATGACATTCTTCTCCCAGTTTGTAGCAGTGAGCTTCAGAATTTAATTTAGCACTTGGTTCTCGATATTTATTCAGTCTTTGATGTTTCTGGATTTCATTGGCCTCCCTCTCTCTCTTTTTTTTCTTTTTGGTGATATAGACATCTCTCCCATGGGACTCCCAACTCAAGCCACCCATTTGTGGTTTTAGCTAGTTGCTTCTTGGGACCTCCATTTGTGCCAGGCTGAATTTCTGTGGACATATCTGGAGTTGAAAATGTCTTTCCTCCTTCTTGGGCTTCTAGTGGCGTGTCCTGGAGCTCTCGGGAGATGAATACTGGACCCTGCTTTTGATGTTCTTTAAATTGTTGTTAACTCTGAGAGAAGAAGGGTCACTCTTCTTCTCTGAGAAGCTTTATTTTGAAATCATGGACAGACCGGCTGGTGAATTGAATGCTCCAGAGGACTCTGTTTAAAACGAGCTTCTATGTCGTAATGTTGAGTGAGAAAAACAAGTTGCTGAAATACGCATAGGACACCACTTTTGTCAAAGAGTAATAAGCAAACAGATTGGTGGGTACCTCTGGAGGGTGGTGGAAGGTGGAAATGAGTTGGAGAGAGAACTTGTACCTTTTAACTTTCTAAATGTTTCTGTATTTAATTTATTTTTATGTTTAATTATAAGCATGTAACATAAAGCCAATCCACACTAAACAGCCTGCTTATATTTTAATAAGGCTCATCTGGGCAAGGGAGATAAACTTTCTGTTGCCTTCTTACCACAATTTGCCATTTGCCCAATATAAAGTTTACAAGTGTCTAGTTTATAAATTGTAACCTAATAATTTTAAATACAAGTAATCTTGGTTGCTAGAAAGTGGTAATTGCACCGGTATTCAAACCTGTTCAATAAGGGCAGAATTTAAACCTAAGCTTCCCTGTGAATTCTCCCTTTACCTAATAATTTTTACCAATTCTTTCCTAATGAGGTTAGTCATCTACTCGTATGCACTGCCCAAGCTGGTCATTATTCAGGGCTTCCAACAGAGATTCTAAAAACCTCCTGGAGACATTCTGTGAGCTGACATAGGGTCATTATTTTTTTTTCCCAGCGCTCCTTGACTGTGGGGCTCTCAGCTGCCTTGGAAGGGGAGAGTCATTAGATTTCACGGGCTTCCCCGGAATAGCATCGTGTTCGTGATACGAGCGATCCTGCCTTCCCTCCTCTTTCCCCTTAAATGAACTTCTTTTCCTGTACTTGGCAGTTCTGTCCTCGTCTTTAGAATGTCCTTTGGCATTCCTGTTCTCAAATTGGGAAAAATAAATTTAGTCCCACTCCCCGCTGACTCGGAGCGTTTGAAAAGGCAGGAAGGTGTGGATATTACAAGAAATAGATCCGTCTGTAATAGTCTAAAATGGAAAAATAAATGTGACTTCTTACTTGGGGGTTTACAAAACGATGCATTTTTATAACTCTGCCGGCTGTCTCTTATCAGAAGAATTTTCAGAACCGTGTGGACTGGGTGAATGCTGTGTTATTGATACGAAGCACAATTGTGATTATGCCCCAGCGGAGGAAAATAATCCGTCTGTTTCACGCTCTGTGCGGACCTCTTTTAAGTTATTAGGTTGAACCGTCTGAATTGCCAAACTGAGCTACTACGAGGGCAATTTCGTCCAGCTCAACCTAAGAGAGCTTCTTGCTGAGTTGTTAGACAAGGGAAATAGTGTCTACATTAGGAAAGGCACGGGACGGCCGTGCTTTAAGGAAACAGGGCATCCTTTTTTTATTTGAACCTGTCTCTCGTGGTTAGTGTTCACTTAGTTGACACTTGGTCGTTGCCTCACTAGCTTTCAGAAAGTATCTAGAGCAAAATTGGTTGCCTAGCAACATGCTGCAGCCCGGGAGGGTTGGAGAATGGGTCAGTGATTAACAATTATGTACAATCAAGTTTAAAAATGCGTAGCAGCCTGCAACATTCATGCTCTGACCACCAGGAAGTCTCAGCATTCCGCCGCCCGGGTGTGTGGCTATTGTATGTGAATTTATTGCAACTGTGGTCTGGACCCCATGGTTGCAATCCAGAAACACTTTGCTCTGGACTGAAAGAGGCCGATGGCGCCCCTCTGTACATTGATCCATTTTGCAGAAGCATCTGACACCCATCATTTGGTTGGCTGCCTATCTGGACACTCATCCCCTTGGAAAGTGAAAAGAGAAAACGAAGAATTTGGATACTTATGAATGTTGTCATCTCAACAAACTTGGCCCCTATTAGTGAATCTGTAATTTGCCCAAGAACAAGTACACACAAAATGACTGACAACAGCTCACTCAGCCCGAATCACTCTTTCCAGAATTACGAAGGCTGTGCAAATGTTCTTCCTGAAATGGCCCCAGCCCTTAATTGTTTCTCTTCCTTCTGTTCCAGCAAAAGAGTAGACAAATTTTGCCTAATCCAGTCCTTACTTAATCTTTCTGTCAGCACAAATATCGATGGTGTAAATCCTGAAAGCGGCGGTAAAGTAGGAGGCATTTTTATAACTCTGGCAAAGCTAGTAATGCACATTTCTTTGTTGAGAATCATTGAGTTTAATTGGCTAATCAATTTTTAGGCCCTTTCCATTTGTATTTTGTTTAATCAACAAAAATAAATCGCCCTGCCAACCTTGAAAGCTCCAAGTCGGAGAACAGTGGCAAATACTTCGTTGGTCCTGCCAAAAGTGCTTTCCAACAGAAATGTCTTAATTGAAGATGATTTATATTCAGAAGTGTGGATTTTTATCATTTGTCTGAAGAAGGAAAAAGCTGTGTAAGCAAAGCAGTGTGCAGCCGTTTTAGGCATTGTTTTTGACATTTATCTACTCTCTTTATCCCTCAGACATTTCTATAAAAACGACCTTCGCTAGTCCTTCTCGCTCATGATTCAGGTTCCAGCTCCTGAAGTAGTGGTCAGGTGCTTTCCAGAACTTTTGCTTACCGGCGGTTTTTGCCCAGAGCACTTCCAGAACCGAGAGGCCTTTGCTCTTTCCTCCTGGGTTTTACTGCCCCCGACTCCTGTCTCTGGGCCTTTGGTGGGAAATGGCTGACTTCTTGGTGCTGGAAGACAGGCCCTGTTCACCTCCCCCCCTGGGAAGCGGGCCCCTGCCTTACTTTGTGGGCAGGAAGACTTCGGGAGCTGTGGCTGGCCGTGGGGTATTGGGGCGGCCGACAGACTTCCCCGAGAGTGGTAAGAATTCGGGGTTTCCCCAGCGGGGCTCCTGGGGTGCAGCCACCATATATAGCACGATGGGGGCCACGGTTTGTGACTGATTGTTGCGTGTCTGGGCAGTGTTTCAAGAGCTTCACATGTACTCATTCATCTGATCCCCACTCGCCTATTAGCTACTGCTACCCTCATCTTACAGATGAGGCCTGGAGTGGTTGGGGGACGGGCTCAAGGTCACCTGGCTAATCGCTGGGGACACGGGGATTTGAATCCAGGTAATCTGACCCAGCGCCCATGCTCATGGGGGTCCACCTTCTACTGGATATACCCTCGTCTGTTCAGTGTCCTGCATGCCTTAGCGCAGGGAGGAAGCAGCTAAGATGAAAGACGAAGGGAGAATAGGGTGGTTTGATGGAACTGGCTTTGGACTTTGTTTTGGACAGTAGACGCCATTGATTTGCTCACTGCCTTGGTTCTTGGCTCATTCCTTCATCTTCAGCTGCGCTGGGTGGCCCTTCCTCCTACCTTTTCTCCATTCTGAGTTGCCTCTTAAAAGGTGCTTCTGCTAAAGGTCCACCTTCCATGCGGCCCTCTTCGACTGATGGGAGGCCATCTGTCCTCTAGAGGCCACCAAGAAACCAGCATCATGACCGGCCAGTTATTCTGTGGGCAAAAAACTTAAATAAACCCAGGAACCAATATGATGCAATATAACAACTTCTCAACAATCCCTGTAAAGTCACTAGTTCTGGGAAGCCAGGGGAAGGGTAAAAACCCAGCAGCCGTGCTGTGTGCCAGGGCTCTGGCTCTTCACTTCGCAGCCCCAAGCCCCCAGCATCTTTGGGTACCAGGGATCAAGCGATCCCTATATCAAGGAGGAATGTGGAAGGATCTTCGTAGTCGGTTGGAGCGGGAAGGCCTGCAGCCGGTCAGATCGCTTAATGTCCTGATGAGGATCATACCCGCCGAGAACAGTTTCTGACGCCAAGCCCTGTCCAAAGTGTTTTGCATGAATTAATCACGAATTTTTCCTCAGTCCCATTAGGTAGATGCCGTAGTCTTCATTTTACAGAGGAGCAAATCTGCAGTGTTAAATGTGCACGTGTATTGTAATTTTAGGAGCATTAACATACAAAACACAGCTTCGAATCACGGACATATGGTGCTTGGCTCGTGGGCTGGTGGAGCCCTTGTTTGGCTGCTCTCCGGAGCACAGATGCCTCCTTATTCGGTGGGCCCCGGAAACTAGCTTAAATGTGCAGGGCAGCACCATAGCTAGCATTTATTGAGTTCTTACTGTATGCCAGGCGCTATTTTAAGAACTTGGCGTGACTTCTTTTTTTAATCCTCACAGAAAGAGAGCTACTACGATTATGATCACACCTGATTTATACACGAGGGAACTAAGTCAGAAGGGTAGTTTAGCTTGCCCAAGTCAGTCCGTGACAAGGCCAGGGGCCCTTGATCCCAACAGCCTCTGCCTCTGAGCTAAGGCCCCTGGTACAGCTGGGGAAGCGATGGTGGCACAGGGAAGGGGGCACAGTCCTAGGGCTCCGTGTGGGGCAGAGGCTGTGTGGTCCCGTTCAGGGGCCCTTGCCCACGTGGCTTGTCACTCTTTTGGGACATCCTCTGTGGTGTGGAATTGGAGGTTGATTTTCTCAGTCTTTCGTAGGCTTCTGTTCATTTGTAGCCATGACCAGCCCAGTAGTGCAGAAAATGAAGAAGAGCTCTGATACGAATTACAAAACATCCCTGGGAAGGCATTCGGAGTGTTGGATGCACATTTTCTTCATTGACCCCCACCACAGCCCTGTGAGGTTCATACTGAGGGGCGGTCTCCATGTTGCACAGGGAAACAGTGGTCCCGGGGAGGGCCTCAGCCACTGTTCTGGAATCCTGGCTCGCACAGCAGGGGAGGGGCCCCCTAGGAGGGTAAGGGCTGACTCCACACGCGGGGGCGGGGAGGCTCTCCCCTGCCCCTGGGATGGGACGTCAGCTCTGCTTTTCCCCTCCTGCTTTGCCGCCCCCACACCCTCCTGCTCTCCCGTGCCTCAGTGTCCCCAGCTTTTCAGAACAAAAAGATGAGATTTTCCTCAGCCCGTTACTGTTTTTGCTTTTGCGTGTGCATCCGAACACCTGCTGGGCTGATGAGCTTTTGAAATGTCACTTGGCTGTTGGGAGGGAGCACCCATCCCAGCTGCCTCCGAGGAGCGGGTGGGGGCGGCTGGGGGAGGCGGCTGGGGGGCGTGGCTTCTCCTCCAGCCCGGCCCTTGGTGCGGGGAGGAGGTTGTGTTTCTGCACCTGCAGCCCGCACAGGTACCCAGCACAGGCACCCATCGTCCACCTGGTCATTTTCTTCTCGCCAGGAGGAGGCTGTTTCTGTGCTCTGTTTCTCTCACAGCATTGGCTCTGCATGTTGGGGTCAACTTTTGAGAATACAACTTAATTTTTGACCTTTTTCTTCCTGGAGTTTGCTTTTCAGAAAAATGCATGTGTCCCTTTCTGGATATAAATTCTGGATTTTCATTGGCACCCTCACACCTAGAGCCTTCTGAGCCATATCCTACCCTCCCCGTTCATACCATGAAGCCTAGCTTAACAATTGGGTTATCCCTTTTTCTCCCCCCCCCACACAACTGCAGGCAAGTATGGAAAATTAAATTTTGGATTTTCTGCCCCCCTTCTCTTTCCTTTGTCGTCAGTCAGAGGCCTGGCAGGAAAAGATACGGCATGCTCAAAGAGGTGAGAGAGGAGAGTTGAATGCAGGTGTCTCCCGGGGTCAGGGAGCAGAGAGGGGGAGTGAGGTGCTGGGGCTACCCCAGGAAGCCCCTCTGTCTTCATCTGTTCAGTCTGCTATGACAGGATACCACAGACTGGGAAATGTATACATGACAGAAATTTATTTCTTACACTTCTGGAGTCTGGGAAGTCCCAGACTATGAAGGCACTGCAGATTTGGGGTCTGGTGATGGGCTGCTTGTGGGTTGATAGATAGCTGTCTTTTCCTGTGTCCTCACATGGAGGAAGGGGTGAGGGGACTCTCTGGGTTCCCCCCTCCTTTTTTTTAAAAAAGATTTTATTTATGTGAGAGTGAGAGGGGGAGAGAGAGAGAGAGAGAGCATGCACAAGCAGGGGGGAGGGGCAGAGGGAGAGGGAGAAGCAGGTTCCCCGCTGAGCAGGGAGCTAGACTTGGGGGGCTTGATGATGACATGGAGCTCGATCCCAGGACCCGGGATCATGACCTGAGCCAAAGGCAGACACTCAACCCACTGAGCCACCCAGGCATCCCTCTGGGGTCCCTTTTATAAGGGCACGAATCTCATTGCTGGGGGCCCCACCCTCATGACCTAATCACCCCACAAGGTCCCACCTCCTAATACTAGCATATTGGGGGGTAGGTTTCAACCTATGAATTTAGGGGACGTATTCAGTCTATGGCACTCTTCAGCCCCTGGAACTAAGGATAGGGGGAGAGGGTTCCCGAAGCGAAGCTGTGACCCGTGGAGAGACCTCCAGTGACCTGGCAGGGAGGAAGCAGGGGGATGCGTGCTCTTTCCTTCTTACCCTCCTCCTCCTCTCCTAGCTTCTACTCTTACCTGCCACGAGGCCAGAGGCCAAGGGAGCCTGGTTGATATAGGCCACGGAGGTCAGGCTCCCAGGGCATACATTCCAGTGGAAAAAAGATGGGACACAACCAGACAATATTGAGTACGTGACTCTTCAGATTCTTAAGTACCTTTTATCCAGTCGATGGCACTTTTGAAACTGCAAAGGAGAAGCTTTGTCATCCTTAAATGCTCTCCTTGGGGGATCGGGCATCATGGGAAACGGCTTAGCTTGTGCTCTGGAGCTTTTGTAATCCTGTTCATGGTTGCAAGCTTCCTGTTTTTATTCAGATGCTTTTAAATCCAGGCTTTTAGGCTTTTCTTTTCTTTTTTTTTTTTTCCTATTTTATTTGTAGGCCTGTTATTACAAGGCTACTTTGAAAGGCTTCATTACGACTCATGATGATGAATCTGTCTTCCTCGGTATCTCAGGGAATTACATATATATTATTCACATGGTGTCATGTTCAAAGGTACTTTTCTCTTACATGATAGCTGGATGTATAGAAATGGGCATTTCTAGATTTTTGCAAAACAGAGAAATTATATGTGGGGAAGCAGTTGAGAAATTAAGAAGAATTATGCAGTGTAATTATGGTGAGACAGCAGGTGTAACTCACACCGCACAGCTTGGCTCTGGGAAGTCTGGGATCTGCTCCCGGCTCCCGCTCGGCACCTTGGGACCTCGGATATCATCTCTGGGTGCCGGCATCTCTATTATAAGGCGGGGTTAGCATCACTGACAATGATCCTCTCCTTAAGCAAACTTAGGTCAGGGTCCTTTGAGCCCTCTTTTTGATTAGACCCGGACCTTGCGTGGTCCCTGTCCTGTCTTTGGCGTGCCCAGCCCAGTTGTAGCAAGAATCCTGCTAAGTCAGTTTAGAGAGAATCTCCCACTCTCGTATGTGATCATGTTGGTATGCAATATCTGGTCACCTGGGGCTGCCTTCAGCAGGAATCCTATTTTCTGTGGGTTTGGTAAGAACCCCCCTACCCTTGACGTGTCCTCCCCTCGCTCTTCTTGTTTGTTATACATCCCCAGGTGTCTTTGCTGCATTCAGAGTTGAGCTCCATCTCTCCTCTATTGCAATAGCCCTGAATAAAGTCTTCCTTACCATTTTTAAACAAACATCAGAATACCTTTTTTTTTTTTTTTTAAACATTATGCCCCATAAAACCTTGGAATTGTTTGGGATCCTCTAGGACTTCCAGTCCAACCCACCCAGCGTTGAGAACCAGGCGGGCCGGCTGCGAGGAACCCGCTTCGGGCACCTGTGGGCGGGTGCTCCTTGCTAAGAAGCCTTGCCTCAGTCTCAAGTTCGAAACTCAACTTCACTTTTGCTCCTTCATCTCAGTTCTGCTTTTCCCTGGAAACTGTTTCCTCCCTCCTTAAGGGAAGAAAGGAGCTTCTTAGATTTTAACCATCTTAATGAAAATAATGTTCAAGCGGTGTCGACATTGACCCTCTTGCTTTCTTTACCAGCATTCTGAGCCCGGGTGGAACCATGCTGCAGAGTCAGGAATATTGTTACTGTAGGAGGCTGTATGAGGGGGGATGCCCCTGGGGGCTGAGTCTGTGTGGACTCTGTCTTTGTTATAAACTCCTGGATGGCTCTACTCCTCTGCTTCTAATTCCGAGTGCTCTGCTTTTCCCCTCTGCTGTTCGTTCTTGATGATGCCTTGTCGGATACAGTTTTATAAATGACATGCTTCTTTTTCTTTCATGGGGTAAAGTGCATGGGCTTTGGGCAAGTTGTTGGTCACTCAGAAGTATTTTTTTTTCTTTAATTTCCAGATGGCTGTGTTCCAGATATTAACATTATCAGAAGCCTGACCTCCGCATGGTGAGCAGTTTATACTCTGCTATATGCTTTGAGGGACTTTCTAGGTGCATCAAGGCTATATCAATCTATTTGCTTTTTCATTTATTTGTTTACCATACAGCCCTAAATCCGTGCCTTGCGTTAGTTGATATTCACTGCTTCTTCTTTCTGCGTCACCTCATTTATGGGTATCTTTGAAAAGCAGTGACTTCTATAGGATCAAAACAACCAAAGTCCTTTGCTTGAAGAAGAATTTTAAGATGTGGATTTAAAAAGAAAATCAGGGGTGCCTGGGTGGCTCAGTCGTTAAGCGTCTGCCTTCAGCTCAGGTCATGATCCCGGGGTCCTGGGATCGAGCCCCGCATCGGGCTCCCTGCTCAGCGGGAAGCCTGCTTCCCCCTCTCCCACTCCCCCTGCTTGTGTTCCCTCTCTCGCTGTGTCTCTCTCTGTCAAATAAATAAATAAAATCTTTAAAAAAAAAATAAAAAAATAAAAAAAATAAAAAGAAAATCAGATTTGTTTTTAAATATTTCCTTATGACTCTGAAAAGATAGGGTTCTTTTAGTTACACCTCAACACACTATTATCACGTACAAAAGAATGATAATTCATTTAATATCACTGAATATGCACATTCAGATTTCCCTGATTGTCTGATAAAATATTTTTTCACAGTTAGTTAAAAGTCGCTCAGAGTAAATGAAAAGACTTAAAGTCCACACACGGCATTCGGTTGATAGTGTCTCAAGTCTCTTTTAATATGTAGGTTTCCTGTCCCTGTCTTGTTCTCTCTGGCAATATATTTGGTCAAGAAGCTCGCTCTTTTGTCCTGTGGCGTTGCTCACAATGTAGACTCTGCGGCCGGCATCCCTGTGTTGTCATTAAACGTGTTTATTGTCTCCATAATGTCCTATAAACTAAGGGCTTTATTCGATTCAAGTTCCTATTTTTGGGCAACAGTATTTCATGCGTGATTAATGTAACTTCGTCAGGTGACATATTTTGTGTCTTTTTGAGGTGGCAGGTGCCGGGAATCTGATCATCCAATATTTATTAGGGGCCCCAGCAGCCACTGATGGCCTCCATTGGGTGCGTACATCATCTTTCATTTAAGGTGTTTACAAAAGGGTGATAATCTCATTCTGTCATTTCTTCTGCATTTTTTAGCTGGAACATTTTTATAAAGAACTTTATTTCAGTCTTTTAAAAAAATGACCTCGAGGTATCGTTTGTATATAAAAGGCAGAATAATGGCTTGATTCTTTTATTTACCAGAATAATGAACCGATTCCATATTATCTTTCAAAGATGATCAGCGAGTTTTTTAAAAAAGGACATTATTGCAAACTCCTGGATTCTTTACGTATTTGACACTGGAGTGAGGGTTTGGTAGAAACAGTAATTTGAAAAAGCCTCTGTTTTTAGATGTAGAAATCTACTTAAACAGTTCTGGGTAATAAAAGAAAGAAGGGAAGGCAAGATGTGGAGTGAAAAAGGAAGAAACAAGAATCTTTAAGCATGATTGAATGAAGATGAAAGTAGGATAAAAAATAAAGATGCTAAAAATGAGGAATGGAAGGGGAAAAAAAAAAGGAATCGTCTGAGATACTCCAGGGCAGATAAATAGAAGGGGATTAATTTATTCAACAAATGCTTTTTTACCACCTGCTGCATGCCTGTCTCAGTTCGAGGACATGCCTGTCCTCATAGAGCTGACCTTCTAGTGTGTGTGAAGTCTGAATTAAGGCTCAGCATGTCCGCTGCTGATTCATGCTTTGGGGAGAAACCAACTGAGGAAGGGCGGTAGAGCATCCTGGTGGTGGGGTTGGAGGGTCGGACTGTGATTTTCATAGGATGATCGGGGAAGATCTCTCTGAGGACACATTTGAGCAAAGACAGGAGGGAGGCGAGGGAGGAAGCCAGGTGCCTTTCTGGGAGAGAACGTTCCAGGCCGAGGCAAGAGAAGAGCAGAGGTCCTGAGTTTCAGGTGTGTTCAGGCGTGTTTGAGGAACTAAAGGAGACTGTTGCACCTGTTATAGTGTGAACGAGCAGGAGAGGACTAAGGGGTGATTAGGGAGGCGATGGGCAATGGGGGTGTGTGTATTGGGATCCAGATTACATAGGGCCTTGCAGGCCATTGTAAGGATTTTGGGGACCATGGATGGACATGATCTCACTTAATTTTTTAACATGAGAATACTGTTTGGGGGGAGGCAGGATCAATGGCAGAATTAGTAAGACCAACTAACAAGTGGCTCTAACTAGCATACTGGTGATGGAATTGGTGAAAAGCAGCCAAACTCTTGATACATTTTGAAGGGAGAGCTGATAAGATTTGCTGATGGATGGGGTGTGAGGTGTGAGAGAGGAGGAGGTGTCCAGAGAGGGAAGAGCCACATGTCTTGGGGGGTTGAGAGGTGACATTGGTGGACCTTGGCCGCTCCAGGCTCCCGGGACCCTCCCCGGCCATTCAGCAGGTAGGAGGAGTTCAAGGCCAGCTGTGGGAGGGCTTGCCTATGGATGTTCTTCATTCTTGAGTGGTTTATGAGTTGCTGGACGGGTTCCTTCCCTGGTGGGCAAGTCACCTCTTTTAACTCAGTGACCACAACTCGTGTCCCTGGCCCTGGCCTACTGCCAGCCACAAAAATGGCCAGGGTTGGTGGAGGTCAGTGCTGAACCTCCAATGGATGCCCAGTTCAGAAGACAAGCCCCATGACAGACTAGAAGCTGCTTCTCTGAGGGAGAGACCCTTGTATCTTGAGAACAAAGATTGTTGAGGACCAATTCCTACCTCGTGTGTCTAGACTTGGTTTTGGTCTTGGAAAAGTACAGGGTACGATGGGAAGAATACTCTGGGGTTTTGTGCCCTGGTGGGTGGTTTCAGATCACTCTTGTTCCTGCCACTTTCTTACAGGAGCGTTTGAAGTACGCTGTTTCACTTCTCCTTCCCAGCACCCTGAGCACTAGACCAAGAGGAGGCAGATTTAGCCCCTGGGCCTGTTTTTTCTTTTTTTTTAATTAAGTTTTAAATTTTAATTCCAGTATTGTTAACATACAGTGTTATATTAGTTTCAATTATACAGTATAATGATTCAACAGTTCCATACATTACTCAGTGCCCATCCTGATAAGTACACCCCTTAGTCCCCATCACCTATTTCCCCCATCTCCCACCCACCTCCCCTCTGGTGACCATCAGTTTGTCTCTATAGTTAAGAGTCTGTTTCTTGGTTTGTCTCTCTCTCTTTTTTCCCTATGCTTGTTTGTTTTGTTTCTTAAATTCTACATATGAGTGAAATCATATTTCTCTGACGGACTTATTTCACTTAGCATTTTACTCTCTACCTCTATCCATGTCGTTGCAAATGGCAAGATTTCATTCTTTCTTATGGTTGAGTAATATTCCATGATATACCCCTAGTCTTCTTTATCCATTCCTCAGTTGATGGACATTTGGTCTGCTTCCGTATCTTGACTATTGTAAATAATGCTGCTATAAACAAAGGGCTGTATATATCCCTTTGAATTAGTGTTTTTGTATTTTTTGGGTAAATACCTAGTAGTGTGGTTGCTGGATCATACGATAGTTCTGTTTTTAGCTTTTTGAGGAACCTCCATGCTGTTTTCCAGAGTGGCTGCACCAGTTTGCATTCCCACCGACAGTGTAAGAGGGTCCCTTTTTTGCACATCCTTACCAATACTTGTTTCTTGTGTTTTTGATTTTCACCATTCTGACAGGTGTGAGATGGTATTTCATTGTGGTTTTGATTTGCATTTCTCTGATGATGAGTCCATGGGTCTGTTTTTGTAAATAAAATGTTAAAGCCTCCATTCATTTTCTTTTCTTTTTTTTTTTAAGATTTATTTATTTATTATTTTTTAGAGAGAGAGTGTGTTCAAGCAGGGGGAGGGGCAGAGGGGGAGAGAGAGAGAGAGAGAGGGAGAGAGAATCCTCAAGCAGACTCCTCACTGAGAGCAGAGCCCGACATGGGGCTTGATGTCATGATCTCGGGATCGTGACCAGAGCTGAAATCAAGAGTCAGCTGCTTAACTGACTGAGCCACCCAGGAGCCCCAGTAAATAAATTTTTATTGGAACAAAGCTACACCGCTTTGTTATTACTGTCCGTGGTTGCATGGACAATAATAACATGAGTTAGTGCTATGTTGGGGGCAGAGTTGAGTAATTACCTGAACAAAACCTGAAATGTTTACTATTTGATTCTTCACAGAAAGAAAAGTTTGCTGACCTATGGACTAGAAAATAAGTAAAAGATGAATAAGGCTATCAGCATATGGATGGCACAGAAATATTCCTTGTCAGTCACTGTAATGCCACTCAGCCTTAGTGTGTGTGAATGTGAAATTTTATGGCTCACAAATTGTGGCTTAAAATTGTTAAAAATTTTACTCTTCTTTGTTCATTCTTCTACAGATTAGATGACATTATTTTTATACTTCAAAGGAAATATAATTCAGCATGGGTAGGTTCACATTTAATACTGGTGTCATTTTACTGGGCAGGTGGTTGAATATTCAATTAATATTAGTACTGAATATTAGTGTTGAACATTTAGTAATCCCAGAGTTTAGCATTTGAGTCCTGATTTGCCATGCCCTCTTCCTTGAATGGTAGAGAGCTTTCTCTTCCATATGAATGTACAAGTACGTGGTTTGTTTTGCCTTCGTGTGATCAAGAATTCTCCATCATTTCAGTAAATGCCAAGGGTTCTCAAAATAAGTAGACTTGCATTTTCTCCCCCTAAATGGGACTCAGCTAGTTTTATCTAAGTTGTTCCTTTTGTCTTTCGGCTATATTGTGTGCTACCTTATTGTGGAAGGCTGTGGAATTCTTTATGTAAAAAAAAAAATGCAGTAGATTTAAAATATAAAGGACTTTTCTTTTTTAATTGCATCTTAATGTAATAAAAGCCAGAGAACAATTATTAAAAATGATAGAAGAAAGGAATTAAAATAATGAAATTGTTTAGCAAAGATCCTGTTTCATAATGCATTCAGATATAATTGGTATCATAATGTGTAATTAACAATCTTTCTTTGAAGTAGGAAGCGTACGTTTGGGCAGGCAGGGGACCTCTTAGGATGTGGTGATGTCTAAATTAGTTCTTACCATAGCGCTTCTGAATCTGTGCACAGATTGTAACATCTTGCTTCCTTCCTGCCTTGTTAGTTGCTTTTTGTGGGAGAGAGAGATGATAAACTAAGGACTAGGACAGAAGGTCCTCCAACTCTTGACCGGCCAGCCACCCACGACTGCCGCAGGGGAGAGAGGAGAAGACAGACTCCTGAGTACAGATTGGTTTTTGCTCAGACCACAGGATAGTTCCCTGGAGTAGACTGGGGGGTTGGGGTGTGTGTGTGGGGGAAGACCCTCATTGTCCTTGTGTCAGGTTGGCCTGGAGCTTATGCCTTAAACAGGCTGAGAAGCCTCCTTCACCTCATTTTCTAGACCCACCCCCATCCTGGCCCCGTGGATCTTATGGCAGATGTGGCCAAGAATAATGAGTCTAAGGAAAACACCCCCAGGAGAAAGAGGGGGACAGTAATGGATTCCCAGGCTCAGAGCCTGAGCCTCACTTTCTCTACTGCCCACCCTTGGCTGCAGTTGACTCTTTGAGGATTGGGAGACCAGAACCCTCAAGGACGTAAATAAAAGTCCTGGGGGAGAACATTCCAGGCAGATGTGAGCTTTTATTTGCCATTCCTTTGGTGTTAGAATTCCTTGCCTATGAGGCGCCATGTCTAGGCTTCTCAGAGAGGTGGTGGTGGTGGTGGTGGTGGTGGGTGCTCTTCGGCGCCCCCTGCTGGGGGACGTTGGCCCTGTGTGAGGTAAAGAGGCTGATGTCAAAACATCTTTTGAAAGGGGTCACGCGATGGGCAGGCCCCACTGCCCAGCACTTATTTGAAAGGGACAACCACTGGTCAGAGATTTGGGGCCTCTTCTTTGGAAATAGCTTTTAGAGTCTGGGGCACGTTCTTTGGAATAGCTTCCTCAGTGGCAAGTCTTTCTCTTTTTGGGTGGTTTTGACTTTCAGTAAAATTCTTAATGCAATTGCCTCTCAGTTGGTTTCTTTTCTTTTTTTCTTTTTTAAAGATTTTATTTATTTGTCAGAGAGCGAGAGAGAGAGAGAGCGCACAAGCAGGGGGAGCGGCAGGCAGAGGGAGAAGCAGGCTTCTCGCTGAGCAAGGAACCCAACATGGGAATCGATCCCAGGACCCTGGGATCATGACCTGAGCTGAAGGCAGACGTTCAACCGACTGAACCACCCAGGGGCCCCCTCAGTTGGTTTCTACTTCCATTCTTGTCCCCTCCCCAGACAAGCCTCCCAGAGTGTCCAGTATGAAGTAGCCACCCCTCAGCACACAATGTCCCCAAGCCCCTCCCACTGCTCTGGTCTCATCATGGTACCGGGGGCCATTGGAATTCTCATTCTTACTCATTGGCCTGTTCATTGCCTGTCACTTCCTTTCGAGCCAAGGAATCCCAAGGTCACTCGTGACTCATGGCCTCAATGAGGCTGCCACGGCACAGGTGCTGTCATTCCAAGATAAGTCTACGACACACGGTAAATCCTTCAGTTGGGTGATGTCTTCCAAGTAATTTCCCAAGATGACTACATTGAGGGAAGAGTTCAGATTCAGGAATATGTGTTCTGATTTATCTTGATAACCAAACCAAACAAACCAAACCAAGACAGTCTCTTGATCGAACCTCATGTATTGGAGTGGTCTGTGGTATAGCAGCTTATGACACAGGGTGTGTATCCTGTGGTTTTAGAACTTAGTAGCCTTCCCCTGAAACCCCGAGCATGGTACGGTTTCGCTTGGGTAACTAGAAGATTCTCCCTCGGGGTTTCTCAAACTCAGAGCTGTTGGCACTTTGAGCTGGATGCTTCTTTGTGGTACACAGTGTCCTGTGGGATAGTTAGCAGCCTCCTGGGCACACTGCCCTAGCTGTGACACTGAGAGTGTCGCCAGACGTCGCCAAATATCCCTGGGGAAAGGGGAGTAAGATCTCCCCCATCAGGAACCACTGGTCTAGAAACACCCACATACCCAAGATTCTACCATTAATCTTTTGTACCATCCTTTATCATATATCCATTAGTGTGGCTCAGATTGGAAACAGTAACATGTTATTCAAATTGAGATTGTGTTGATGACTGCAGTTTTGTTTATAACCCGCATCTGTGATCTTAGTTTCTTTGTCGTTTTTGTCCCATTTATGAAATCTCTCCCCCATTCCCCCAACAAAGGAGGGGGGGGTGTTCTTTGCTAACGCATTGTGTGAGTTTGATACTTAAAATCACAGACTTGGCTGGAAGGACTTTTGAAGGATCTTTGGGCACTAAATGCCCAGTTAATGTCAATGTCCTCATTATGTTGTTCATCTTTGTATTTTAAAGATCTTATTTATTTGAGAGAGAGAGAGAGAGAGAGAGCAGGGGGAGGAGCAGAGGGAGAGGGAGACAGAGACAGAGATAATCTCTAGCAGATTCCTCGCTGAGCACAGAGTCTGATGCAGGACTTGATCCCAGGACCCCAAGATCATGACCTGAGCCAAAACCAAGAGTCACATGCTCAACCAACTGGGCCACCCAGCTGCCCCTCATCTTCAAATTTTAAAGATGAGGGAAGTAAGGCCCAAGAAAGACAGTGATTCACCCAAGTCATGGCTAATTGCAGAGCGATGCCCTTATGGGTGTTTCTGGGGAATTTCCGTGCACTTTTGCTTTCTATGTCAGTTGATGGTGTGATTAGCAGAGCTCTTGGGGGTGGGAGCATGGGGGGGGGGTCTTACCTCCTCCTCCTCGGGATCCCTGCTGGAGCCTGAGCATCAAGTACCACTGTCCTAGGCATGTCCAGGATTTACTGACAAAATAGTTTTTAAAAAGATGATCAGGGAGGAGGTTAGGGGAGTCAGAGAAAGGGAGGGACAGAGGAGTACCTTCCATGGCAGAGACATTTAACTCTACAGGGGACACTGAAATGCAAAGGAAAGAAAAAGAGGAAGAAGGAGGAAGTCCTGAATAAAGGAACCCAAGAGTCAGTTGAATGCAGTGTGTGGATCCTGTTTAGATTTTGATTTGAACAGACCCACTCTGTGTGTGTGTGTGTGTGTGTGTGTGTGTGTGTGTGTGAGAGAGAGAGAGAGAGAGAGAGAGAGAAAACATCACAGACGTTTAGAAACTAAATGGATAATTCGTACCAGAGAGGAATTTTTGGTATAAAAAGTGTTATGTTGATGTTTAAGAAAAAGGTCCTCTTTTAGCAATATATTAAGTACTTATGGATGGCATAATTTGATGTTTGAGATTTTCCCCAACATAAAGAATCCAGTATGGGTGGGTTATAGTGAAACAGGATTGAATAGTTGAAGTTGGGTTATGGGTCCATGGGAATTATGTAACCATCTTAAAAATTGCCATAGTAAACATTTTTTTAAAAATTGGAAGCTGAGCAGCTTCAGTAAATTGCAAAGTTCTTTGCAGTCAAAAAAATGTAAATACAGTATGAGACATTTGTCAATTTTGTCATCTTATCTCCAAGAGAATCTCCCAAGCCCAGCAGATGCTGCCGGTTTCACTGGCAGAGTCCCTTTGTCTGGAGCCACAGGTGGACATGGGGACAGGAGCTGGAGGAGGCTTGTCCTCACCAGGTGGGCAGGGAGGCTGCCTCCACATCACTCGTCACCAAGTGTCACCCTGTCTGTGCGTGCAGTGGCCCTGGGGGGTGGTGGTGACACAGGCTGGCCGGGTCCGAGGACCCAGAGGGGGTCCCACAGTGCCCAGCCAGGAGGGTCCTTGGCTTTACACAGGATAGAAATCAAACGGGAGCTGAGGGGAGGTGAGAACAGAGTTTACGCAAGACTCAGAGCAGACACAGAGCGCCTGGAAGACTAAGAAAGGAGAGGAGAGCGAGTGCTGTCTTTGCTTGGGGTCCGGGGTTTTCATTGAGGACTAGGGTCCAGGGTACGTATCATTTCTGTGGACCAACTCCCCCCGCTTCCCCCCGCCAAATATTTGATTATGTAAAGAATACCTGTTTTTTGTAAAAACCACCCATAGTAAAAATGAAAGTTCCTCTCCTTTGTTTCCCCATCAATTTCATTGCCCTTTCCAGAAGTAACCGTTTATAATAAAGCAATGAGTATCTTTTTAGGTTTTGTTTTTTTTTTCGTTATTACTTTCAAGGCAAGGTTTTTTTTTTAAATTCTTTATTTTTAACAATGCTAAAAAAAAAATTGTAGCAGTCACAGAAAGTTGGGAGTGTAGTCCAAGAGAGCTGCTTCCTCTGCCCGCCACCCACCCGCGCCCCAGCCTCTTGAGAGTACGTTACTGAGGATGCTCTGCCATCCTGGAATTCTTAGTCATCTTTCCTACAACCACGATGACATCAGGAAATCAACACTGACACGTGACTACCTCCTAATCCTCAGACCCCAGGAAGGTTGCGCCTGCTCTCGTAATGTCCTTTATAAGTCGAAGGATCTAGTACCGAATTATATGTTGCTTTTCCTTGTCATGTCTCTGAGGCCCTGTTGTGAGCTATGCCCCATTCTAAACCCTTGGAATTTATCAGCAGAAAATAGAGACAGAAATCTGTCTTTGTGAAGCTTGCATCCTAGCAGGGGAGACAGAAAAACAGTAAATATTACAACTGCTAAATCTTGTCGAGTGGCAGCAGGGGGCTAGATGGTGTAGATGAATGTATAGCATACGTTGGTCAGGACTGCCCTGATGAGAAGGGGCTTCTGGGCAAACACCAGGCGGAAGTGTGGGTGTCAAGGAAGGGCATTCTGGGAGTAGATGGTAAGAGCCGGTGAGGAGGCTGTGAGGGGGAGCGTCCCAGTGTGTCTGAGCGAGGCCAGGTAAGGTGGGCCAGGCCATTCAGTCTTAGATGACAGTTAATCCCGCCCACCCCCACCCTTTGGGGCTGTTTCTGTTTTTTTTTTTTTTTTTAAGATTTTATTTGTTTATTAGAGAGAGTATATGCGTGAGTGGGGGGAGGGGCAGAGGGAAAGAATCTCCAGGAGACCCCATGCTGAGTGTGGAGCCTGACGCGGGGTTTGATCCCACGACCCTGAGATCATGACCTGAGCCGAAATCGAGAGTTGGACGCTCAACCGACTATGCTACCCCAGTGCCCTGGACTATTTCTGTTTTAACCCATGGAAATTCCTTCATTCTGCGGCTGCTCCTTTCCCTGATACTTCTTGATCCCCTTCTACCAACACTCTCCTGCCTCAATGAGTGAGGCTTTGGACTGTGACTGTGTTTACCCTCTTGGCCCCGTTCTTTCTGACTCTAACTTTGCCTTTGGCCCATCTTTGTCCCTCCCTTGCTCATGGCTTTGTCTTTTGCTTCGCCTTTCTTAGCACATTCTGCCCTTTTTTTTTTTTTTTAATTTTATTTATTCATTTGAGCTAGAGACAGCATGAGCAGGGGGAGGGGCGGAGGGAGAGGGAGAAGTGGACTCCCTGCTGAGCTTGGAGCCCGACTCGGGGCTTGATCTCAGGACCCCAAGATCATGACCTGAGCGAAAGTTAGACACTTAACCCATGGAGCTAAGCCAGGCGCTCCAGCACATTCTGCCTTTGAGGACTTAAGCCAGCCCCTCTCCCCCAGCAGTGCTCACTCTGGAGCGGGTACTGTTCTAAGCACTAAGAAGTTACTTGATAAGGTAATCATCAGTAGCAACCTTGGCAATGGGTACCATTATTTTTCCCATTTTATGAATGGAGAAATTGAGGTACAGAGAGAATACGTAACTTGCCCACAGCCCCCCAGCTAGGAAATGCTGGGCCTCAATCCCAGGCATTTGCTTCCAGCACACGGGCTCTCACCTACTATGTTATGGATGCAGGTCCATACCTGACCTCTGTCCTGAACTTTAGTCCAGTTACTCCAGTTTCTGAGAGATGTGTAACAAGTAACCACAGACTTAGGATCTTAAAACAACACACGCTTACGATCTCACCGTTCCGTGAGTCAGGAGTCTGGGCACAGTGTAGAGGGTCTTAAGGCTATAGTCAAGGTGTTGGCCAGCCGCATTCTCATCTGGAGGCTGGCCCGGGGAAGAAACAGCCTCCAAGCTCATTCACACTGTGGGCAGAATTCATTTCCTTGTGGTCATGGGCCCTGGATTCTTACTGGCTCTTCGCTGGAGGCCACCCTCACCTCCTAGCCGTCATCCTCACTTCCTGCCACGTGGCGCCCTCTAAAGGCCATTCACAGCCTGGCACTTGGCTTTTTAAGGCCCTGTCTGCTAAGACAGAATCTTCTATAATGAGAGGTAATCAGGGGGTGACGTCCCATCACCTTTGCTGTATTCCGTGGTTAAATTCAACTCACAGGCCCTGCCCACAATTGAGGCAGGGGGTTGTACAAGAGCGAGGGTCACCAGGGGTCCCGTTAGGATGTGCCCTCCATAGAGCAGCTCACTGATCTGGAAACTTCAACTTGGAACCAGACTCACCATTTCTCCTCTTCCAACTCCCAGGTATCTATTAGCATAACTACTAGTCTTCCAGCCACCAGATTTGTATCCTGAGTGTTCATGTTGACATCTGTTTTTGTCATTTTATTATCTGTTCACTTACTGAGTCCTTAAATTTTCCTTGAAATGCCCTTTGAAATCTGTCTTCCTAAACCCTGACTTTTGCATCCCTGTGTCTCTCTGTCTCTGTCTCTGTCTCTGTCTCTCTCTCTCTCACACACACACACACACACACACACAAACACACACACACACACATGTGTTGAGCCTCTCTAGGGTCTGGTGTTAGCCTGATTGTCCAACCTTTTCCCGACCAGCAAGTTGCCTCATTCCCACATTTCTGCTCAGATAGTTTGGAGCTTGTCTGTCCCTCCAGAAGGGTCCTCAGGCAGCCCCCTTAGGTTAATCCTCAGAAGCCATCCCCCCACCCCTCCCAAGCCTCCTTGATCATTCTTTTCTCTGAACTCCACTTACACCTGGTGCTTTTCACCAACTCCCCACTGCCCCCCATGTTGGAATCATCAAGGTCACTTGAATTGGATTACTCAACCATGTATAGACTTGGCTAACTTCCTTATACACAGCACTATTTTTTTTTATTAAAGTAATGTTGGGTGAATTATTTGAATTAAAAAATTCATGAGAAGAATATGATTTATGAAATCCAGCCTGCTCTTTGGCAATCCGAGTCGCCTCGCACGCCTGTCCCTTCAGGCTGGCCGTGTCTGTGGCCGGGCGTCCCAGACGGCGGCAGGCGTGACTGATGGCCGGTGGCAGAAGGCCTGTGGCCCACTTGACTGGCTGTGCCTGCCGCTCGAGGCCTGATTTGTGCTCACCTCTAACTACAAATCACCGCGCGGTACAATGCAGATGATGAGGTCTGTGCTAGCACGCGGGGCCTCAGCCTTATCCATCTCGCATGCACCCTTCTCCTCTCAAGTTCTCAGTTTAGCTTCTTAGCTTCATTGACTTCTGGATTGATGAAGAGCTCTCTGATGAGGTCTGAAGCCCCCAAGGACCGTTTTCATGGACTCTGGAAGAGGGAGAGGCCTCCGTGTCCCTGGGGCCCCCTCTGCGGGTCAGCGCTGCTGGGTGCTCTGCACTTGGCAAAGGCCCGGGAAGCAAGAGGCAGAGAGAAAACATGCGTTCTGCCTCGAAGGCACTTAGATCTGGGCAGGAAGAGGGGCACCCCTGAAAAAGAGCTGCACTTCCTAATGGCAGGACGGGAAGGAGAGCTGCGTGGTTACACGGGACCTGCTTCCTACAGAACATCAGGGAACCTTGCTGGAGAAGTGTCTGAGACTTGCTTCTCTGGTGTAGAAGAGAGGCCCTCTTGTTGATGACAGCGATGTTGGGAGGGACCCCTTTAAAAAGAGATCATTGGGGGGATTCCGGTTCTTTCAGGAGGCTATGGAGTTGTCTGGGATAGGGGAGGGAACTGAGTCCTGCCTCTGGGTCACGACAGCCCGTGGGGAGAAGGACAGTGATACTCTGCAGGGCTCAGCTGCAGCCTTCACGAGCATCTCCTCCCGACATCCCTGAGATTCTGCTCCCAGGGGAGAGGCGAGGCCGGCGGGTGTGTGCTTGCTGCCCGGTACCGGACAGGTTGCCCCAAGGAAGACGCCCCCCCAAGACCCCAGGCACCTGCCTTCTTCGTCCTAGCCTGCCGGACATTGGCGTTTCTGCCTCATCCAGTTACGCCCATGTGTGAGTACTTTCTGCTTGCTCTTGGCCCATCTGTAGGGAGCCCTCCTGGTACTTTATGTAGGCTTGAGTCCATACGTTGTCCTGATGCCAAGACAGAAAAGGGAGCTGTGACACTGCCAGGCTGGTTTCTCTGTGGAAGCAACTGGTATTTTTCTGGGTGGAAACTTTGTGGAGGGGCCTAGGGGTTAATGAAAAACAAAACAGCAGCTACTTATTTTTTATTTTTTTGGAGCATCTACTATGTGTCTGGCGTTGGATTAAATCCTGGCCGTCCATTGCTTCATTTGCTCTCCAGAACAACCCACGGAGGTAGATGCGATCAGCACATCTGCTGTTGCAAATGGGGAAACCGAGGCAGGGAGCGGTCAAGTACCTTGGTCATAAGGATCTTTAGGAGTGGAGGCTGGGGGCTCAACTGGGTAGAGTTGGACTCTCTGACCCCAAAAACCCATGTTCAGAATTTAGGGATTTTCCAGCCTGTCTTGTCTTAGTGGTCTTTGCCTTCTGAGAGCTGCCACAGTTCTGAGTGTGGAGTCCTGAGTGATGCAGAAGTGGTACCCCCACGTTGGAGGTGGCGTTGGGCATGAAGGTTTGCCAAACACCGCCACAGTGGGTCTCTGTCCTTGGGCTTCTCTGCGCCATGCTTCTAACTTAGACTCTAGCCTCTAACCTTGACCGGGATATATGTTTTAGTGGTGACCAGTGTTTCTCATGTGTTTATATTGGGGCCTGTTACACTTTCAGTGTTGTGATGGTCAATTTTATGTATCAACTTGCCTGGGCCACCTGGTGCCCAGATATTTGATCCAAATATTTTTCTGAGTGTTTCTCTGAGGACTTATTTTTTTTTTTCCTTAAAGATTTATTTATTTGAGAGAGAGAGAGAGAGAGAAGGGGGTGCGGAGCAGAGGGAGAGGGAGAGAGACTCTTTTAAGTAGACTCTGCACTGAGCATGGAGCGCGAGGTCACGACTTGAGGCGAAACTAAGAGTCGAATGCTTAACCAGTCTGAGTCACCCAGGCGCCCCTCTGAGGATGTTTATGAATTGAGGGACAGAGTAAAACAGATTGCCTACCTAATATGGGTGGGCCTGGTCCAATCAGTTAAAGACCTGAATAGAACAAAAAAACGGACCCTCTCCCACGTTAGGGGGAATTCCAACTGTCTGACTACCTTCAAAGTGGGACTTCAGTCTTTTTCCTGCCTTTGGCCTTGACTGGAACTATACCCTCAGCTCTCTTGGGTCTTTAGCTTGCCAGTGGTGGATCTTGGCTTTATCAGCTTTCATAACTGTGTGAACCAATTCCTTAATAAATCTCTCTGTGTCTCTGTATGTGTATCTATGTATCTAGATATATGTGTATATATATATCTACACGTAATTTTTTTTTATTTCTAAAAATTAACAAGCTGTTTTTTCTGTATCTCTGGAGAACCCTGACTAATACAGTGCTCATGCCGGATCACTGCCCATCTCCTCATTTCTCAGGTCAACAGTCACCTGACTGCTTTTCCCACGGGTGCTCCAGGGAAGCATCTGAGCCACAGTCTCTTTACTTCCATTGTCCACTTCTGTTGCCCCTCCTTTATCTCTGATCCCACAGCTCAGTTTTTAACACAGCTCATCCTCACATTCTTCCTCCTTGTCCAATTCCTTTTCAGTGACTTTAGGAACGTTTCTTCCCTCTTTCTCTGCTCACTCCATCTTCTCTGCTCTTTTCTCAATCATTTTCTCTTCTCTTTTCCCCTCCTGCTTGCTTTTCTTTCTTTCTTATTGTCCTATTTAGGATCCACAATGTCCCTAATTATTGTGGTTTATGAAGGTTCAGGGTAGTATTGGTATCATTATCTTCACCTGAAATTCTTTTTTTTTTTAAAGATTTTTAAAAAAATTTATTTGAGAGAGAGACAGACAGAGATAGTGACAGAGAGAACAAGCAGGGAGGAGAGGGAGAAGTAGGCTCCTTGCTGAGCAGGGAGCCAGACTTGGGGCTCGATCCCAGGACCCAGGGATCATGACCTGAGCCAAAGGTAGATGCTTAACGGATTGAGCCACCCAGGTGCCCCTTCACCTGAAATTCTTTTTTTTTTTTTCTGAAATTCTTAATAATAAATCAGGCCACAGGTCTCAGGCCCACTCTAGAATTTCCAAGAATAACTCTGGCCATCCTATTTTCTTCTGATTCAATCTGCTTTTCTTCCAGCACCAGCTTTTTTTTTTTTTTATTAAATATTTTATTTATTTATTTGACAGAGAGAGACACAGTGAGAGAGGGAACACAAGCAGGGGGAGTGGGAGAGGGAGAAGCAGGCTTCCCTCGGAGCAGGGAGCCGAATGCGGGGCTCAATCCCAGGACCCTGGGATCATGACCTGAGCCAAAGGCAGACGCTTAACGACTACTACCCAGGGTGCCCCTCAAGCACCAGCTTTTACAATGAGTAACGAATTTCCTTTTGAACTTTACTGGTTTGCTTTAATTTGACTGCAAGCCTTGCAACTTTTCTGTTTTTAACATTTTTTCATCAAAGATATGCAGCACATCGGGCGCCTGGGTGGCTCGGTTGGTTAGGCGACTGCCTTCGGCTCGGGTCGTGATCCTGGAGTCCCGGGATCGAGTCCTGCGTCAGGCTCCCTGCTCAGCGGGGAGTCTGCTTCTCCCTTTGACCTTCCCCTCTCTCATGCTCTCTCTATCCCATTCTCTCTCTCAAATAAATAAATAAAATCTTAAAAAAAAAAAGATATGCAGCACATCTATAACATTCTGGATCGAAGGGGCTTTGGTGGGCTGGCTGAGAGTGGGCCAGATGCTTCGGTGAGGCCCATCACTGGAGCGGAAGGCCTTCGTTGTCGCACGTCCCAACTGTGGTGAATGAATATCTCCACTGGTATGTTGGGGATGCTCCATGTTTCTTCTCCGCATTTTTCTCATTCATACCTTGGTGCTCCTTGGGCTTCACCTAGTAGGACCCATCATCTTGCACTTGGTCATGTTGTGTGGAGGTCCCTCCGTGAAAGCCCATGTGCAAGCCTCCACTGCCGGCCCAGTGAGCTCCGGGCGAGGGGACAGATGGCTTGGTGCGTGTCGCCCATGGAGTGGGAGTCTGGGTCATGATGCATGGGATAGCCAGAACTTACATCCCAGTCTTCACTAGATAACGGCAAGAGGTTGCTTATAATCTTTAGCTGCAGAAATTGTGCAGAGTTCGTTTAAAAAAAAAATAGCAACAAAGAAATCCTCCTGAAACTACCCTCCCCAAAACTCAGACCAAAAATGCAACCAGCAAACCTCCAGTCTCTCCTTTGTTGCCCTCCTTCCTGGCTGCCTTTGTTTCCTCGGTCGGGTAGGGCTAATTGATAAATTCAACGGATATATGCCAACTCAGGAAGTAATGGGTTTTTTTGGATTTTTTTATAAGGATTTGGGATATTGTAGGTCTCTTAGGAAGAGAACATACTTTTGGGTGTTGCCAGGAGTTTGAGTGTCTGAAATCTCTGCCAAGGAGGTAGTGAGAGGGCAGCATGTGTGACAAGAGTCAGGATTCTATGTAGCTGCTACAGGCCTGAGTCTCCATTAATTGGAGTTGTAGACAATATCCAGAATGGCAAGGGGAAGATGAACATTTCCTTGATTTACTAGACCATTTTCCACAAAATTTGCACCTGCCATGAAGAGTCTTCTGGAGCAAGTATTGCCCCTCTTTCAGCAAAAACCAAAATGTAATATCATAGAGCTGTGGTAAAAAAACATTCTAGAACACACTTGTACTCACCACAGTAAGGCTTGTCGTGGCATTACAGAATGTTAAAGCCAACAGGAGCATAGTGATCAAATGAATTTAGATTCTTTATTTTACAGATTAAGAAACTGAGGCCCTGGAGTGTAAGTGGTTTGCTGAAAGTCAAGATCCACTCATCACCATAGACCGTTTCTCAAATTAGCCTGTGACATTTGATGCGTTCCACGTGCTAGGTGATATTTCCCACAGAAATGTTACCTAGTTGTTACTGATCATAAAATTGTCTGTAGCAAAAGCAGTAGTTGAATAAGTATTCTCTTATTCTTAGAAAGGGTTGCTGACGTACATTTTTTTATTGTTAAATATATAATGGTAGACACCAGTTAATTCGGATATTGGATCATTATTTATCTGAGGTTCTGATAAATGGTCCAGTCTCATTTTCCTCAAGCTGATAAATTTCGCCTCGGTGCTTTTGGGGAATGTAAATATGCAATTAATATTGTAGCAATTAGTCATCTATCCGGAATTTTTTCCTTGTAAATTCCCAGAGCATGAGCATGAAATTCACTCGTCGTGACCCTCCATGCTTTAAAGCCATTGTGGCATTGTAGATACATTTCACTCTTCCTTTGGAATTTAATGCAGTCAGGAATTGAGTAGAAGCCTGCCTTTATGGATCAATTACTTTTAAATCAGGAAGCTGTATTTCTCAGTGGCTGTTTTCCTGTGTGGGTGCAGGCTCTCAGCTCTATGCTTTCGCACAGCAAGAAGAGCCACGCAAATTCTTAATTGTAGTGCCTAAGCAGAGGCTTAGGAGACTGTATTAAAATCGTTTGACAACCACTGTTGTGATTTCTGCTGACGTGTCTTTAACATGTCCGCATCAACACAGGTCTTGTTGCTGGGAGCTAAAGGGGTTAGGATTGATTTTCCTGAATTTTTTCACTTAATGAAATCTCATCAATTTCTATCCTCCCGGCTATTTTAATTTGAGACCAAGGAGGGTCCAGGGATGAACGACTTACAGACTGTGGTTCCTCTTTGGCTTTTTGGGAGGTAGCACTGCATGAGGTCAGCTGTCTTGAAATATGTTGCAAATGACTTGCAGGGGAGCCAGCTCTGTCTGATGTTTTATATTACATAACGGGTCAGATTCATGTGGCCTTCAGTGAATTCCAAATCCTAGTTTTTTAGGGATTTGTAAGAGGGGTAGGAATATTGTTAAGAGAATGAAAACTGGAGAATGAAAACTTGGAAAACCGTAATAATTCAGGGCTCGACAGAGAAACCATGGCTATGCAATAGGATTTTTTTTTTTTTTGTCCCAATATCAGAAATTATACTTTGAGAGCTGAAAGAGATTCACAACTTGGGCCCCAAGAGTCTAAGGTCTGGGGATTTTATTCCAGTGGTGGTGGGTCAGGTGAAATTCTTACAAGAGGATATTTAAACTGGTCAAGCGGGTCACCTAGGGTGGCTCAGTTAGTTAAGCGTCTGCCTTTGGCTCAGGCCATGATCTCAGGGTCCTGGGATCAAACCCCACACTGGGCTCCTTGCTCAATGGGGAGTCTGCTTCTCCCTTTCCCTCTGTTGCTCCCTGTGCTTGTGCTCTGTCTCTCTCTCTGTCAAATAAATAAATAAAATCTTAAAAAATGTATATATACATACATACTTTAAAAATAAATAAATAAACTGGTCAAGTAGGGCTTGCTGGTCAATAGGTCTTCAACGGGCTAATTGGCAAGGCAGGGGAAGAGGTTGGAAGCAGAAGAGGGCATCGAAGGAATAGTAATGCTTAACTCTGCATGATAATTTGTGAAAAGCCAATTTCAAAGAAATCAACCCCTTTTTCAAAGGGCAGAGCAGTAACCCGGTGAGGATATATATATAGAAGAGTGATCAGTAGACTCTGAACCCAGTTCTAAAGTGTTTGGACTGTGGGGGCATGTGGCTCTCTAAGGTGAGGGTCTTGTGAGAAAAGGTTGCCTCCCCCCACTTGCCATTGTTTTATAATGTCTGGGGAGCCCTGAAATGTCTGTTCATATTCCTTGCCCATTACTGGAGGGTCTAATTACTCCCAATGACTACAGGCAGTTGGGGAATCTGACAGGCCTGGCCATGCCCCGCATTGGGCTCTTGTGTAACCCATTCCTTCCCATACTTCTCTTTCCTTTGTTCTTCAGAGGTAAAGCTCCGACATGAAGGTTGAGTCCAGGATTTCCACTTTTTAGGTAGGGATGCTTTCTGCTTAAATTGCTCTAAGGTAGTTAGAAGTTGCTGTCAATCCTGGGTAACGTACATGTAGAGAGACACAGCTGAATTTGGTATTTTGTATATTCGTTCACTGAAACACTGCATCGAACCTGATGGATCAGTGGAGACTTCTAGTCCTGGCTCTCTCCGTATCTGCTTGTGTGGCCTGCTCTAGTAGGGTATTTCTAGCCCTTCAACTTATTGTCCTTCCCACATCTCAAGGAGGTTGTTAATGTGCAGGATTCCAGGGCCCTACCTTGACAAAGTCTCTCCTCTGGACCAAACTTTAATTGGCTTTCTTTAATTGGGCTCTCTGTTTGACTAAGGCCTAGACTTTGGTCCCTAGTTCACTCTTCGTTCTGCCCAGCCCAGTCTTTTCAAAGAATCCTGCTAAGTTATCCCCACCCTTGATATCTGATCAAATTCCTCATCCCCCACCTTTTAATCCTGGGCCTGTCTTTAACAAGAATCCCGTTATGCCAGTTTAGCAGGAATCCCCCTTGATGTCTCCTTGTACTGATTTTTCTATCCACCGACCCCCTCGCCCTGATCCTTTGCTCTAAATTCTCACTTGTCCTTGTTGTTATTGGAGTTTGACCCCTCTCCCTTATTGCAATACTCCTAATGGTACTCTTTTCTCCCCCCGCTATTTTAGATTTTATTTATATTCAAGTTAGTTAATATGTAGTGTATTTTTAATTTCAGGGGTAGAATTTAGTGATCCATCAGTTGCCTATAACACCCAGTGTTCATTTCGTCAAGTGCTCTCCTTGATGCCCAACCCCCAGTTACGCCATCCCCTCACCCACCCACCTCCCCTTCAGCAACCCTCAGTTTGTTCCCTAGAGTTAAGAGTCTACTCCTATTGATAATCTTAAATACGTCTTCCTTACCATTTCAACAGCTGTCAGAATAATTTATTCTTTAATAGCCTCTAGATTCTTACTTGATAGGTTCAAGACAAGACCCTATCTATGCATTATTAGCTAGGGAAGGCTAACTTTCTGAAAGAAAATCCAAAATTACGTGGCTTAACCCAACAAAAGTTTTTTTCTTATCCACATAACGTTCTCTCCTAAATGTGATTCTAAGACCCAATCTCCTTTTACACCATGGCTCTATCATCTCCAACATGTGCCTTCCCTGGTTGCCATATTCCTGTGAGTCAAATCATGGGAAGGGAAATAGCACAAAGGCTTGTATGAGGGAGGGCACATTTTTCCCACTCACATATCATTGGCTAGAATCAAGTCACGTGGTCACATTTCTCTTTAAAGGAGGCTGAGAAATGTAGGCCAGAGGAAGAGGGAATACGTTTGTTGAACACCAGCCCATCCATCTTCATTTTCAATAAGTGTCCATGTAATTCTTGGGCCACACCTTGAGAAACGGCATACATAATGATTGCCAGGTATCTTCTAGACCCAAGGTTCTGTGATCCTGTCATGCTGGGATTATTCACACAGAAAAAAAGTGAGTCCTTCCAAAGTGAAGGGAGAAGTTGAGCAAACAAAATCCCAGTTGATTTTTCTGCCCATATTCTAAATTTGGAAAAATGTGTTGACCTGTTCTGATCAGCTGATTAAATGGTCAGGGTTATCATCTCTTCTTCCCCATGGCCCATAATCATTTTTTTGACACTCCTTTGCTTTGGGAACATACTAGGATGTTACCTTCCAGTTCCTCCTTACATAATGGGGTCCTGGGGGCCAGAATGGGGAGCACAGGAAGTATGCTTGTTTCCCTTAGCAGCGAACTGTAGTGGATGGTTTCTGTCTTTCATTTGTCTCTTTTAAACCCATTGAAGACAAGGATTTTCTTAACCTCTTCTGCTTAGAATTACTGATCTGGGACCGTGAAAACTCTGACAGGATCTGCTATTCACTTGGTCATTTGTGTTGTTTTAAATGGGCCGAGTTTATTTTATTTTTGTGTCAGGAATCAGGTAGGGGCAGACGCGGGGCTGGGGAGGGACAGTGTGTAGTGACAGTGTGTAGTTTTCCTAAACTCCAGCAAGGAAAGCTGGTGGAGTGAGAAGAAATAATTTGGATCTGCATGAGCTTTGGTTTAGGCAAATTGCAATCGTAAGGGGAAACGAGATCGTGAATATAGAGGCTCTGAATGAGACTCTTTTGGGTTTCTAATTTCTCGATACCATCCGTTGCTAAGCTACGGGCAAATATGACACAGGCTAATGGATGCTTTCTAGATTGAATATAGTACTGGCATCCAGCAGCTAACATTGATAGACTACTTACTGCCTATAGTTTTGGTTATTTTTTTTAAAAGATTTTATTTATTTATTTGTCAGAGAGGGAGAGAGAGCAAGCGAGCACAAGCAGGGGGAGCGGCAGGCAGAGGGAGAGGGAGAAGCAGGTTCCCCTCTGAGCAGGGAGCCCGACGTGGGGCTCCATCCCAGGACCCAGGGATCATGACCTGAGCTGAAGGCAGATGCTTAACTGACTGAGCCACTGAACCACCTAGGCATCCCTATAGTCTTGGTTATTATTTGCTCGTCTTAACAACACTAGAAGGTGTTAGTGCGATTTTATCTCTGTTCTACCAGCTGAGGGAAACTGAGGCTGAGGCCCAGGGAGTTTACTAACTGCACAGGGTTACATTGTGGAGAATTGAGACCCCGCTCACAATCAGAAGTAGAAATAACCCATACTTTTCTTCTTTCTCAGTTTGACTTGTTCTGCATTAGCTCTTACATTCTTGTACAACCAGCGGCTTCTGGAGCGAGCCTTCTCTTTCTCTTTCTTTGCACATAGATTACACGGTGCAGACAAAAGTGGTTCCATTTCCTTTCATGAGAATTATGGTTTTGGGGTTAGCATTCAGTACTGCCAGCTCTTTGAGGCTCTGTGGGGTAGAGTCAGCTCTATTTCTTTTTTTTTTTTTTTAAAGATTTTATTTATTTATTTGACAGAGATAGAGGGAGAGCACAAGTAGGCAGAGCAGCAGGCAGAGGGAGAAGCAGGCTCCCCGCTGAGCAGGGAGCCCAACGCGGGGCTCGATCCCAGGACCCCAGGATCATGACCTGAGCTGAAGGCAGCCGCTTAACTGACTGAGCCACCCAGGCGCCCCGAGTCAGCTCTGTTTCTTACCAGCCTTTGATAACACCCAGCTCGCTCATATAGTATAGGAAGCTTATAATTAATGACTAGTCAATTATGTTTCTTTTCAGGATCATTTCATAGGATGTTAGCAGTGAAATGCATTTTAAAGAACAGAATGTGTTTCAGGTTTTTTGTTATTTTTCTCATGGAGTCGCGGGCAAATGGCACTGGGTCTCTTCGCAGGCAAGTTGTAAACATTGCGCCAATCGGCACCTCCTGTCCAGCAGTTTTTGGCAAATGAATGGAGGGGGCAAATACCCATTCCCAGCCCATGGCAGACATCACCAACCAACTGTAGCCCTTTTCCCTGGCCATGCCATCAGGTGAACACTATCACTCAATCATAGTCAGCAAAGTAGTTGAGACCAAATTCTCACTCCTGGTTGGCCCATACCCTGCCTTTGTTATCAAATAACTAAACGGTTAATTTAATCAGTGGTTCTCAACTGGAGTTGAACTTGCCCTCTGGGAGACATTTGGCAAGGTCTGGAATTAGTTTGGTTGTCACAGCGTGGGGGTTTGCTACTGGTGCCTACTGGGTGGGGGCCCGGGATGCTGCCAAACATCCTACCATGCGCTGAATCTCCGCTGCATTCCCCATGACAAGGAATTATCCAGCTCTGTCCAGCCAATGGTGCTAAAGTTATGGAACTCTGATTTGACCTTTGGGGGGCTTCTGAACAATTAGTAGGGAGTAAGGAGGAGGATATGGAAGAGAGATATCTGGAAGAAAAGGAGGAAAAGCGTTTACGCCTTAACATGTTAGCTTAAGGTAGGTCTGTGCACAGAACTCTCCCCAGTGCCCTGTTTGAGAAACACAGCAGAGCGTGTCAGCTCACAGAGAGGATCTCAGTGTGCATGTCTGGCTTACTGACATGGTCTCCTCTTGGGCCTTCTTGTTGTCTGGTGCTTGGGGCGTTTGTAAGAACTAGATGAGTGAGCCACCCAGGTGCCCCTGAAGTTTCTATGTTTAAATAAATTTATCACAGGGGACAAGGGTCATTTGTTTATCAAGTGACTGTTGTGTGGCCGCTAACAGAGCTGGACACACCAGGCACGGATACGTGGATGGAAAGATTTCCCCACCGTGGACCAAGTGCTGGTGTAGGGATGGGAATAAAGTTCTGTGGGATAACAGAGGACAGTATAGCCAAGCTTCCTTACAGAATGAAGGAAGACTTCATGGAGGAGGTGACATGTGAGAAGGGTCTTGATGGCAGGCGAGGAGTTTACAAGGCGAAGGAGGGCTGAGAGACTCCAGTCCACTTTTATCATCACTTCCTGGACTGTGGATGGGAGTTGCCTGGTCACTTGTATCACTGATCTGTGAGTTGCTCTGTGAGTAGAAGTTAACTTTATTTTTAGCACTGTGTATAGCAGAGATGTGTGAGCAACCTGGAACTTAACTTCCCACTGGTCCTTTCTGTATGACAACTGGATTGATCATTTCCCCTGAATTCATTACAGTCTTGTTTGCGTTAATTGACAAGGCACTTCGTGGCCTTATGGGCACATATCTGTAGAGTTTTACATTCCTTGGGGGCCATAGAAGCAACCCCTTTTTTACCTGTTGCATTATCTTGCGGCTTTAAACTCTAGGACTAAGCGCCTTTCAAAGGCTAACTTGAATGAAGTTGGATGTTGGCTTCGAAGACATGAAAGCTGCCCGTTGTGGAATGTGGATTCCACTGTTCTTCTACAAACAGGTTCAATAGTGGCCAGTGGCCCAATGCTCTGGATGGAGCTGTGGTTACCGCTCTTAGTGAGGAAGTGCACAAGTAGCCCTCTTGGGATCGACTGGTGTCTAACTGGTCTGTTCAGGTTGACCTGAACAGGAATCGGTTATGAATTTAGAAAAGGAGATACATGTTGCCCGAGACTTTAAGTCATAGTATTTGATTCATTCACTAATGAACGAATGAATGAATCCAAGGGGATTGCGCCCAAGCACCCCTATTTTGACCATTTTTTTAACAATTATTTCTGGAGGTTGTATACATCTGACCCGTTATTTTGTCTTGGCTGGATGTGGAAGTTCTGTAATATATTTGACCATGCTTTCTTTCTCTTTCAAACTAGATTTTAAGTAGTTAAAAAAAAAGTTTGGACATTGGGAAATACTAAGCTTTAGTTGCACGGTAAGTTCACATATGTGGAATAGCGCGTTCCCTGACAGTCTTTGATAATTAAGTTGTTTCGTGCATATGAGCTTGGCATTAAGATGTATTGGAGTGTAAGTCAATTATTACCTTACCTTAAAGCATAATTAAAACCTCTCTTCTCAGCCATCAGGGGATCAGTTCCTTTTTAAAATCTGCCTCTTCTTTGTATGTTTTGAGAAAATTGTTCTAAAAGAAAAGCATGAGTTTCCAAAGTTCGGCAGGCCTTGCCCTATCTTTGGACTAGAAATGTGGACTATAAAACATAATTGCAGTTGAAGTATAAATGAAATTACTTGATCTATTTTCCGAGATTGTACTCACAAATGGCATAACTGATGTGGGTTTTTGTCCTCTTTACACCCAGTGTGCTCATTTAATCACCTGAATGTTGTTAATTTGGAGGTAAGGTGCATTTCTGAAGACTTTGGCTTTTAAATAAAGAACAAGGTAAATTGAGCTCTTCTGCCAAGTCTCCGGGGATATTGACAGCTTGTACAAGGCATCGTTTCTCCTAGTGAAGTCTTTCTTAACTGTTCATGGCCGGGTTCGTACCTTAGAGCACTTGCCTATCTCCTTTGCTCTGGAGAGGTCTGGTATTCAATTAGTTATTTACCTCGCTTAAGTTGTTTCTGACACGAGCTGAGATAGAAGGAAAAGAGAAAATAAAAGGCCTTTATTCAGGGGTTGATAAAGACATACTTCTACGAATTTTGGGTTGTTTCCTGTTTCCTTTGCAATTTCACTCAGCATTTCTTTGATTATTAGTAAAGCTGAGCACAGCTTCCCCAAGGCCTTTTTTCTCATTCATTCAGCCACCAGAGTCGTTTCTCCAACATGTGGGTCTGATCATTGTCACCCCCCTATGACGGGAGTTCCCACATCCAGATTAGAGTCTGTTTGTGACATGGTATTTTAGACCTTCCACCGTCTGACCCCAAATTGTTTTCCAGTCCTGGCTCTTACCACGCGGTACATTTCAGCTATAGGGCAGACATCTTGGTGTTGCTGGGACATGCCATATGTTTTAATGCCTCTGTGTGTTTGATTCCATTGTTTCCCTGGAAAATCCTCCCTGTGCCCCCTTCTCTCAAATCATGCATGCTGGGATATCTTCCCAGCCTTCACAAGAGAACTGCTTCCTCTCTTGTCTAGATTCCTAGGACTCTCTCCCAAACTAGCATGAGGGTGTGTCTGGGAAGGTGATGGTCACTGTTATCAGGAAGGTAATTTCTAAGCCTGAAGGTCAGACTACCTGAGCGCAGCTCCTGGATTTCGCACTGCCAGTCAGCCGTATAATTGTACAGGTAGGAGAGGAGGGACAGAAGACAAAATATAGCAGGGCATTTGGGAAAATGGTCTAGGCTTTTACCATTGAGAAGTTGGGAGCAAAAGAACAGCCAAGTGTTCTCTGTCCTTCTCCTATTTTGGGCTTCATTTCCTGTTGCCTGGAGCAACAGAGAAAGGACAACAGTTATGTAAAATGTGGAAGGCTTTTCACAAAGAGTGGGTACGAATAAAAGGAATCTTGGATTTTTTGACATTTTCACCTCGTATTTACTAAGGTCTCCAGATTTCACAAAGGTATGAACAAGAAAATAGTCCTAAGATTTTGTATAACTCTGCACATCATGTTCTATTGCATCCTAGTGATGTTAGCCATATTATTTTAAACAGTAAAATAAATAAGAAATATCTTTAACCAATTCTGAGCACTTGCGAAGTGCCAGGCACTGTTCTTGGGCCTTTGGGATGCTCCAATGAATAAAGCCCAGTTCCCCCCCACCCCCTTCAGGGGTCTCAGCTGTTTTCACAGTGTGGTCCCCTGACAAGCAGCATCAGCATCATCTGGGAACTTGTTAGAAATGCCCATTCTTGGGCCCCACCCCAGACCTATTGAATCAGACACTCTAGGGGTGGGGCCTAGCAATGTGAATTTTAACAAGCCCTCCAGCTGGAGAGATGGACTCATTCAATACGGCCTGGCCAGAGAGGCTGAACACAAGTCGAGTCTACTGGGAAGAGGAAGTTGATGCCGTTGGAGAGTCAGGTGGATCTTCAGATGAAGGAAGTTCAAGTGAAGCCTTAATTGGTGAGTGGTTCTTCTTCAAATGAATAATGGTGAGAAGAAGAGCGTTTTTAGGCCGAGAGAACCACATGCAAGAGTGTAGAGCAATCAAAGGGATCACAATGATTATTGTCATTATGTCATTATTACTGTTATTCTTATGTCAGGGTCGTGGATGAGGTCAGCTGGCAGGATCAGTGGCCAAGAAGCTTGACTTTTTTCCTGGAAAATAGCTGGATGGTTGTTTTAGCAGTGAAATGGAATAATATCAGATTTGCAATTCTGTTGGATATACACAAAAAACAGGGCCTTCTTTAAATTAGAAAAAAGTTCTTATGATATATTCAAAACCCAACTGAAGGAGGAAAAAAAATCAAGAATTTAGAATTTAATTCTTATTTATAACTCTTAAAGAATTAACACAATTTTTTTTCATAGATTATTTTCTACAGCAGTTGTGGTTTCACAGCAATGTTGAGCAGAAGGTACCAGTTCCCCATTTACCCCTTGTCATCCCCCCCTTACATCGCCTCCCCCTTTATCAACATTCACAACCAGAGTGGTACCTTGGTTACGACTGATGAACCTACATTAACATTTCATCAGGGTTCACTCTTGGTCTTGCATATTTTATGGGTTTGGACAGATTCATAATGACATGTATTTACCATTCTAATTATCATAGTTTCACTGCCTTAAAAATCCCGTGTTCCACCTTTTTGTCATTGCCTCCCTCCCCCAAGCTCCTGGCAACACTGATCTTTTTACTGTTTCCATAGTTCGCCTCCGGTATGTCATATAGTTGGACTCATGCAGCCTGTAGCCTTTTCGGTTTGGCTTCTTCCACTTAGTAATATGCGTTTACCTTTTCCTCGTATCATTTTGTGGCTTGATAGCTCATATCTTTTTAGCCCTAAAGAATATTCCATCGTTTGGATGTACTATAGTTTATCAGTTCACCTACTGAAGGATATCTCCATTGTTTCTAAGTTTTGGCAGTTATGAATAAAGCTGCTGTAAACAGCTGTGTGCAGATTTTTGTGTAGACATAAGTTTTCAACTCCTTCAGGTAAGTACCTAGGCATGTGATTGTTAGATTGTGTGTAGTAAGAATTTTTTTTTTTAAAGATTTATTTGAGAGAGAGAGCAGGAGAGAGAGCAAGCAGGGGGGAGGAGCAGAGGGAGAGGGAGAAGCAGGCTCCATGCTGAGCGGAGAGCCTGACATCGGGCTCGATCCCAGGACCCTGAGATCATGATCTGAGCCGAAGGCAGATGCCCAACCAACTGAGCCATTTAGGTGCCCCACAATGTGTTTGGTTTTATAAGAAACTGACAAACTATCCTCCAAAGTGGCTGTACCATTTTGCATTCCCTCTACAATGAATGAGAGTTCCTGTTGCTCCACATCCTTGTCAACATTTGGTGTTGTCAGTGTTCCAGACTTCGGCCGTTCAAATAGGAGTGAGTGGTATCTCATTGTTATTTTAACTTGCATTTCCCTGGTGACATATGACGTGTAACATCTCTTCATTTGTTTACTTCCCATCCCATGAGGTGTCTAGTAAGGTCTTTGGCCCCTTTGTAAAACTGAGTTGTTTGTTTTCTGATTGTTGAGTTTCAGGAGTTCTTTGCATATTTTGGGTAACAGTCCTTTACCAGATGTGTCTTTTGCAAATATTTTCTCCCAGTTTGTGACTTGTCTTCTCTTTCTCCTGAGATTGTTTTTCACAGAACAGAAATTTTTAATTTTAATGAAGTCCAGCTTATCATTATTTCCTTCATGGATTGTGCTTCTGGTGTATCTAAGAAGTCATCGCCATACCCAAGGTCATTGAGATTTTCTCCTCTGTGATCTTTTACATATTTTTTTTAAAGTTTTCATTATAGTTTTGCATTGTACGTTTAGGTCTGTGATCCATTTTTAGTTAATTTTTGGGCAAGGTCTGTGTCTAGATTCTTCCTGTTGCATGTGGATGTCTAGTTGTTCCCAGCACCATTTGTCAAAAAGACCAAATTTTCTCCATTGCATTTTCTTTGCTGCTTTGTCAGAGATCAGTTCACTCTATTTATGCAGATCTGTTTTTGGGCTCTCTCTTCTTTTCCTTTGATGTGTTTGTTTATTTTTTTGCCAATTTGTTCTTTCAGCACACTGTCATGATTACTGTCGTTTTATAGAAAGTCTTAAAGTTGGGTAGTGTCGGTTCTCCACTTTCCTTCAATATTATTTTGTTTTTTTGGGGGTCTTTTGCTTCTCTGTATAATCCTAAAGAATTTTAATTCTAAGAAGATACAGGGGCATCTGGGTGGCTCAGTTGGTTAAGCATCTATCTTTGGCTCAGGTCATGAACTCTGGGTCCTGGATCAAGTCCCATGTCGGGCTTCTTGCTCTGTGTGGAGCCTGCTTCTCCCTCTCCCTCTGCCCCTCCCCCCTGCTCATGCTTGATTTCTCTCTCTCTCAAACAAACAAATAAAAAACTTTAAAAAAAAAAGAAAAATTTAAAATTAGAAAATACTGAAAGAAACAAAAGCTAATTCCTAATTCAACCTAGGTCAAACTACTGTTTACCTTTTGGATGTACTTTAATGTCGTCTTTTTTCTCTTTGGTTTTTGTTTATTCTATAAAGTATGAATAATAAATTTAAATTTTAGCTTGATATTTTCCCCCATCTAATGGGAAGAGTGGTCCTTAAATACTTTGTAAACATCTGTTTTAACAAGTGTTTAACATTCCATGGAGGGCTGTACCGGGGTTTACTGAACTCTCATTTTCATGCATTTTGTACCTCACATTGGGTTTGGTGAGTGTATTAGTCAGGGTTCTCCAGAGAGACAGAGCCAATAGGATATATTATATATATATCCATAATCATGCAATTATGGAAGCCAAGAAGTCCCATTATCTGCCTGCCATCTGCAAGCTGAAGAATCAGGATAGCCAGTGGTATCATTTAGTGAAGGCCTGAGAACCAAGGGCACCTGCGTCTGAGGGCAGGTGATGGGTGTCCCAGCTCGAACAGAGAGACTTTGCCCTTCCTCCACCTCTTTGTTCTGTTCAAGCCGTCAGTGGATTGGATGATGTCCACGTGTATTAGTGAGGGCAATCTTCTTAACTCAGTCTCAAATGCTAATCTTTCCCAGGAGCACCCTCACAGACGCACCCAGAAATAATGTCTTACCAACTCCCTAGGCATCCTTTGGTCCAGTCAGGTTGACATGTAAGATTCACCGTCACAGTGAGGGATGTGGAAGAGGGATTTACCAGGAGAATTTGACCCTGTGCACTTGTCGGGGTTAGAAGTCTGTGGAAGGCTGTTGTCTCTGTGTCTGATTGGGCATGCCGTCAGGAAGGAAATGCAGTTGGAGCCTGAAGAGCCCCGTGGTGCTGAAGCTCAGTCTGTCTCTCACCTCGATGACTTGGGGTGACGTGCAGAAGACCCCACGCCCTTGCCCTTGGAGCTCCCCATGTGCCTACCTCAGGAGCTGGAACCGCCCTGACCTTGTCTGCTTCTCCACTGTGCTTTCCGATCCCGGGCACACTCTGCTCATGGCTGGCCCTAAGCCGAGACCCTCCAAGAGAGGGGATTCTGGGAAATGCAGCTCCTAGTTAGCTACAGCGACACAGAACAAACCCCTCGGTGCTCCTCTGTAATTCTTACTGTATTTTTCCAAAATACCTTGGTGGCTGTCGGTATTCCATATGGCACCTTTTCTAAATTTTGGATCATTTCCTTAGGATAGATCTGCAGAAGAGGAATTACTGGATCAAAGAGTCTAAATATTTAATTTTTAATTTTTAATTTTTTAAAAAGATTTCATTTATTTATTTGAGAGAGAATGAGAGAGAGAGAGAACATGAGGGGGGAAGGTCAGAGGGAGAAGTAGACTCCCTGCTGAGCAGGGAGCCCGACATGGGGCTCAATCCTGGGACGCCAGGATCATGACCTGAGCCGAAGACAGTCGCTTAGCCAACTGAGCCACCCAGGCACCCAAAGAGACTAAATATTTTTTTTTTTTAAGATTTTACTTATTTATTTAACACAGAGATAGAGAGAGAGCACAAGCACAAGCAGGGGGAGTGGGAGAGGGAGAAGCAGGCTCCCCGAGGAGCAGGGAGCCCAATGCGGGACTCGATCCCAGGACCCCGGGATCATGACCCGAGCTGAAGACAAGACGCTTAATGACTGAGCCATCCAGGAGCCCCGAGACTAAATATTTTTAAGAGTCTTTATGTGTTAGCAGTTGATGCAGAGAAGGTCGTATTAGTCATGCCACCAGGCGGAGTGTGAAAAATCTCATCTTACCGCCACGGGGCTGGTACTGAGCACTGTGTTCTCTCCCCTTTAGTATCTTGAGGTTTCCATTTGTTTATTCCTGTCTGTTAAAGTAAAGGCCTTCCCCCTTTTTAATTAAATTGACATTGCAACAAGCAAAGACTGGTAGAAGGTGTGTGCTTTGAACCTTGAGAGAATCACTGAATCGATATTGTGAGTAATAGGTAAACCGCCCTCTCCTATTTTGGGGACTGGCTAATCATCATGGCAATAAAATGAAAGGGCTAATTAGTTGACACAGATAGAGGAATGGGGATTAGCAACTTTGTAGTGAACCTTAGAAGCTCATTTGGTGCAAAGCTGCAAAGTAGCCACACTTAGTTTCTATAGAGTGTTTTGGGATAGTTTTTTGATGGCAAGGAGCCGATTTTTTGCTTTCTCTTTTTAAAAAGTTTTGTTTTCTCTGCACAAGAACAGCTTTAATTTTCATGACTTCTAACCCTAAAAACATAATGTCAGTTTTGTTTCTCGTTGTTTGTCTTTCCCTCTGTGTCATCGGTCCTGTTGATCGCAGGCTCTGGCCCTTAAACCTCTTGTCATTACTGTTCCGATGACTTTTCTTCCTCGTTAATTTTCACTAGGAACTGGCGTGCAACCAAACCTTCATGGAAACCGCTGTTGTCTATGATTCCGTGTCAAGCAGAATGCTTGGGCTCTGTGTTGTGGCTCCTGGCTTACCGAGAGTTGAGTTTGTGAAGCAAATGTAAGACCACATTCCACCAACTTCTGAGTTTTAAGCCTGATTTAATATTCCCTTTAAAGAATGGACCACAGTTGGTGTCTTCCCCAGCTGCCCACAATCAAGCAGGCAACCTACTGACCCAGTTTTAACATAAATCAAACTTAACATTTTCTTAAATCAAAAAATTAAAATGTGTATGTTTTCTAACTCACACAGTGAGCTGAGATTTATTGCCTTTGGCTGTGTGCTTAGTTGTCCCGAAAATAGAATGATTCTGTGGAGCCCCAAGCCCTTGAGGGTAGCTTCTCATGTGGGGAAAGGAGGGTGGGGTGGCCTTTCCTCTCTACCCTGGCCACCTGAACTGTCGAAGAGGGATCCCTGGGACCAGCATCACACCTGCATTATCTGGGCGCTTGTTAGCAGGGCAGAGTCTCAGGCCTCACCCAGGTGAACTGGCATCTGCATTTTCCCAAGGAATTGATCTCAAGGTTGATGCCTATGCTCGGTCCAGGGTAGGGAGCTCTGTCCTGGAGAAGGCTATCTGATCTGCTCTGCACCCATGGCCAGTTACCTTTTGTAGCCATCCGGTTACCTCCTGGCCGGGCTTTGCTCTAGGAAGACCCAGACCTCTGGAGTGGCCTCCATTTCATTGATCTGCATACTGAGATTTGTCAAAATTCTTGGAAACCCTTGGAAGCAGTGGCTTCAGTCCCTCTGACTTCTCTGTTAGTGATGTCAGACGGAGCAGAGCCTGCTCTCCTCACCGGGGCATCCTGCTGGGTCTGGGGGCATCCTGCTGGAGCGCGTGGCCAGGACAGGAATTATCGGGAGGGTGGGGGGGCTTGAGGTTAGGTTTCTTGTTTGTAAATTAGAAAATACACAAAACATAACATTCATCCCAACCTTTTCTAAGTGTATAGTTCAGTAGAAACAATTTACCTTGCTGTGCAACCAACCTGCAGAGCTTCATCTTGCAAAACAGAAACTCCCAACACATAAGACAGCAATCGCCACTCTCCCCTCCCCCCACCCCTGGCCACCACCTTCTGCTTTCTGTCTCTGTGGACCTGCCTACTCTGCGTCCCTCACGTAAGTGGAATCACATAGTATTCGTCCTTTCGTGTCTGGCTTATTTCACTTAGCATGATGTCCTCAACGTTCATCCACATCATAGCACGTGTCAGACTTTCCTTCCTTTCTAAGGCTGAATAATATTCCGTTGTATGTATGAACCCCATTTTGTTTACCCAGTCGTCCGTCCATGGACATTTGGGCTGCCTCCACCTTTTGGTTGTTGTGCATCATGCTGCTGTGCCCGAGTTTGGCTATTAAGCTGCCACAAACCGGACGTGAGATCTCCGACAAATCCCCAAACTTAGGCACCTCAGTTTTCAGTACTTTAAAAATAAGAAACGCAGACCCGATGCTTTCAAGCATTTTTTAAAAAAATGATTTATTTATTTGGGGGGGAGGGGCAAAGGGAGAGGGAGAGAATCTCCCGCAGACTCTGTGCTGAGCCTGGAGCCCAACGAGGGGCTCGATCTCATGACCCTGAGATCATGACCTGAGCCGAAATCAAGAGTTGGATGCTCAACCGACTGAGCCACCCAGGCGCCCCTCAAGCATTCTTTTTTAAAATTCTAGTTATTGGATACTAAGTAAAATAAAATCTGCATTTGTTTATTAAAAAAATTATATGTCTTCTAAAGATTTTCATGGTTTCTCCTAATGATATCATTCACTGTTTTTTTTTTTTTTTAAAGATTTTATTTATTTATTTGACACAGAGAGATATAGCGAGAGAGGGAACACAAGCAGGGGGAGTGGGAGAGGGAGAAGCAGGCTTCCCGCCGAGCAGGGAGCCCGATGCAGGACTCGATCCCAGGACTCCGGGATCATGACCTGAGCTGAAGGCAGACGCTTAACGACTGAGCCACCCAGGTGCCCCTCATTCACTGTTCTTGAGCAGACTTCATTTTTTTTTTTTTTTAAGTGATCTCTTCACCCAAAGTGGGGCTTGGATTCACGACCCCAAGATCAAGAGTTGCATGCTCCACTGACTGAGTCAGCCATACATCCCCATATTGTTTTTGAATATCTGTAACAACAGAACTTCTTAAACTGTTTTGAACAGTTTTATTGAGATATAATTCACTTACTCTGCAATTCACCACTTAAAGTGTATGATCCAAGGATTTTTAGTATGTTTTCAGGGTTGTGGGATTATTACCCCAGTCAATTTCAAAACATTTCTATCACCTCCCAAAAACCTGTACCGTCAACATTCCCGCCTCCATTTCCCTCCACCACCCCCCCCCCGCCCCCCACCACTTGTCTACTTTCTGTCTCTCTGGATTTGCCCGTTCTGGACATTTCCTATTAATATGATGATACAACATGTGATCTTTTGTGACTGGCTTCTTTCACTCAGCATAATGTTTGCAAGGTCTCTGTGTAACTTTCTAGGGTTTCAGCTGATCTCACATGTGAGAGACTCATTTATCACCATCTGGGCGCTCCTTACGCCATGAGCCAGATGCAGGGCTGGGGCCTAGACCTTCGGCAGTGACTACTAGACTCATTCCCCGGGCTGCACAGCACTCTCGGTTTTGTGGGGATGATGAGCATTAACTGGATTATTACACAGATATTAGTCACCGGGGGCTGACTTCTGTAATGGAGAAAACTTGGATACTTTGAAAATGTGTAACGGGGAAGGTGAGGGAGGCTACTCTGAATTAATGTTTGCCGAAATCTTTAAGACAGCACTGTCCAGGGGCGCCTGGGGGGCACAGTTGGTTAAGCGTTCGACTCTTGGTTTCTGCTCAGGTCATGATCTCAGGCTTGCGAGATCGAACCCCGTGTTGGGCTCTGCTCTCAGCTCGGAGTCTGCTTGGGGTTCTCTTTCTCCCTCTCCCTCTGCCCCTCCCTTCGCTCATGCGTGCTCTCTAAATAAATAAATGAATAAAAAAATGAATAAAATCTTATAAAAAAAACTACAGCACTGTCCACACATCTCATAGTGGGAAATCCCTTCCATCAGTGTTTATACGAAGTGACCAGTAGACAGCGGTGACACGGTAAAGGGTGAGACTCAGTCTGTGTCCTTGAGGAGCTCACCCCAATGCAGGGGCAGACAGCCATCTGTGCCGAGTGCTGGTTGGCATGATGCTGGGCCATGGGCCAGTCTCCCTGAAGCACTCAAGGGAATCTTTAGGGGGTGGTGATGATGATGTTTGATTAAGGTTTTGGAAAATGAGTAAAAGTTCTTTTGGAAGCCAGTATGTGCATGGTGGGAAAGCAACATCGAAGTAGAGGTTGCGAGCACAAGTGTGAAGATACTCAGTGGGTTCATGGGGCAGGAGCATTGAGGAGCGTCTTGTGGCTGAAGCATGGAGAACGGCCACAGAAGGTAGGCTGCTTCCAGTTTGTGAAGTAACTTAAAGCAAAGGTTAGAAGCTTTATCCTGTAGACCTCAGAGTTTCAGCTTTTAATTCTGAGGATCCTTGCTCAGTGCATTCCCCTCCTAGCCCTGACTCACCGTGAGTGGGAGTGGGGGTGGCAGGTCCCATAGGGTCCCTTCTAGAAGGCCGAGACTCGGAAGTGTCAACGTGGAGGGCGTCAGAGCTTTCCCAAGCAGTAAATGATCAGGCCGATCCCAGGGATTCACGGGGACATAGAAACAGGACGCTGGGAGACAGGCAGAAGAGAGATGAATGGAACCAGCAGCTGTAGGCTATAGAGTGTTCCCGGGCCCAGACTTCTGGGTGGAGAGGGCTGCTGTGAGCTCTCCGTTATGGGCAGTCACTGTCATATTCTACTGCCTGGTAAGTAGGTGGGAGACTGTGGACAAGTCCCTCACGGCTTTAGGGCCCATTTCATCACACAACGCGAGATCTAGGCTTCAACGGAATGATCCAGAACGGTCAGGAATGTCGGGGCATGCAAGGTCCATCTTAAGCTCCCATCTTAAGGCAGTCTGACCATTGTGCTGTATTTTGGTGCATCACCGCCCAGGGCCATTTGCAGATTCTTTCTTTTATTCGTCCAACATGACATTTGTTGCATGCCCCAGGCTCCAGTCCGTGTGCATTCAGAGACGGATGCGTTCCTGCCCTCAAGCAGCTCCCTGTGTAATCAGAGAGGAAGCGCGGGTTGGCAGGCTTAGAACCCGAACGTCAGCAGGCCTCACTGGCATGTGGAGGCTGGTCGCAGTCGGTCACAGCTTGTCCTTCCTTTGTTGGCATACCTCCATCAGCCCCACACTCTAGGAGCCGCTCGAAGGACTGTCTTGCTCAAATCTTTACGATGAGAATGTCCCAAGTCCGTGCCGAGGGGCGAGTTGCATGCAGAAGTGCTGGAGAATGGCTGTCTGCCCCCTGAGATGTTGTCATCGGGGAACCGAAGTGACAGGGTCGGGTCTCGAGACTGGCCAAGCCTCATGACACAGCTCCTTCAAGGTCTACCGTAAGTCACGCTCCCCCTCCTATGGTATCCATCCAATGAGAGAGTACCGTGTTACTCTATCTTGGTACCCTATGATTTTTCCTCACAGTACAGTGTTAGAGTCTGAAATGGTCTCGTGTCTTTCGTAGTGGTGGCCTTAGAGTTGCACTCTTATGCGTATTGATTGACTCACTGTTTGAGCAGCTTGACCTGGGATTCGAGGCCTGGCAGTCTGGCCACAGTCCAGCTCCTAGCCACCATGTGTATGTTTGTTTTGTCTCTGTCAACAAGAATATCGGCTCTGTGCAACTTGTCTCACAGGACCAACAACCTTCATGCTTAGTGGGCTCACGAAAGATGGTGACCGAATGAGCAAGAGATCAGTGAGTGGTCAGGGAGAGCTCCTTGAGGCAGGGAGGCATGGGCTAGTGAGTGCAGGGGGTGGGGGCTGCAGGTGGACATGTGCGACATTCCTGGAACATTCATGGATGGGGTGAACTCGGGCACAAGGGATCATGTGCTTTAGGGTCGCGGGAGAGGGAAGTGAGAGAGACCAGCCTGGAGAGGTAGATAGATGGGCTTCTCCAAAAAAGATGTTCCTGTTATAGGTAGAACGCCCAACAGAGTCCTTCTAAGTGTGATCGGGAAGCCAGCTTTGTCAGAATGTGGGGGTACTTGTTAAAAATACACCATTTATTGCCTCGGCATCTGGGGTCAGGGGCCTGGTGATCTGCATTCTAATGCTCTTGCCAGGTGAGGTGACTACACCCTGATGCTTGGGAACCACTGCCCTGAGAGACAAGGAAACTGCCAGTAAGATCTTAAAATTATTTTATTTTATTTTATTTTTTTTTTTAAAGATTTTATTTATTTGAGAGAGAGAGAATGAGAGAGAGCGAGTACATGAGAGGGGGGAGGGTCAGAGGGAGAAGCAGACTCCCTGCTGAGCAGGGAGCCCGATGCGGGACTCGATCCAGGGACTCCAGGATCATGACCTGAGCCGAAGGCAGTCGCTTAACCAACTGAGCCACCCAGGCGCCCATCTTAAAATTATTTTTTTTATTTTTTATTTTTTTTAAAGATTTTATTTATTTATTTGGCAGAGAGAGACACAGTGAGAGAGGGAACACAAGCAGGGGGAGTGGGAGAGGAAGAAGCAGGCTTCCCGCCGAGCAGGGAGCCTGATGCGGGGCTCGATCCCAGGACCCTGGGACCATGACCTGAGCCGAAGGCAGACGCTTAACGACTGAGCCACCCAGGCGCCCCTTAAAATTATTTTTATCTTTCAGTTTTTCTTCATAATCCCCTAGCCCTCACCCCAGCACCGAGTCTGAAATGGAGTTGTAAAGTAACATAGACCCAAGCTAACACAGGAGAGTATGTTAAGTGTCTGTGGGCTGATTTAGTTCCTGGTGAGAGCCTTCTTCCTGGTTTGTGGAGGAACAGCTTCTGTTGTATGCTCATATGGCAGAGAGAGAGAGAGAGAGAGCATCGCTTTCTTTCTTGTCTTATAAGAACACCGATCCCATTCCTGAGGGCTCCACCCTCATGACCCCAATCACCTCCCTAAAGCCATCTCCAAATACTCTCATATTGGGTTTGAAGGCTTTTAACATAGGAGTTTTAGGGGAGGACACAAACATTCAGTCTGTGGCAGTCCTTTGTGTGTTTAGCTCTTTGTGTGTGTCTTGTCTTTGGGACTTTTGCTTGTAGGCTATAGTTGTTTTCTAGGGCTCCTGTAACAAATCACCATCAACTTGGTGGTTTAAAGCAACAGAAGTTTATTCTCTCATATTTCTGGAGGTCAGAAGTCCAAAATCAAGGTGTTGGCAGGTTCATACTCCTTCTGAAGGCTCTAGGGAAGATTTTAGCTTCTGGTGGCTCCTGGTAATTTCTGGCATTCCTTGTTTTGTGATTGCAACACCCAGTTTCTGCCTGTGTCTTCACATGACCACCTTCTCTGTGTGTCCTCTCTTCTTATAGTGCACCAGCCATTGGATTTAGGGCTTGTCCTAATCCATTGTGAATTCATCTTCACTTAATTATATCTGCAAAGACCCTATTTCCAAATAGGTTCACCTTCTGAAGTTACATGGACACAACTGGGTAGACATAAATTTTAGGGGGGCAGTATTTGACCCACTACCTGTAAGGTTTGGTTCTGAAGGCAGTTCTACTTTGTTGATTAAAGATTTAAGAAGCATATACTTGGGGGGCGGGGCGCCTGAGTGGCTCAGTTGGTTAAGCGACTGCCTTCGGCTCAGGTCATGACCCTGGAGTCTCTGGATTGAGTCCCGCAGCGGGCTCCCTGCTCGGCAGGGAGTCCGCTTCTCCCTCTGACCCTAACCCCTCTTATGTGCTCTCTCTCATTCTCTCTATCTCAAATAAATAAATAAATCTAAAAAAAAAAAAGAAAAAAAAGAAGCATATACTTGGTCAAAGGGACCTCCACCAATAACCCTAACAACAACAAGGCAACAAGTCAGGTGGCCATTTCAATTCCAAATTTCAATTCTAAATTCGTCCATTGTTTTGGACAATCTTGCGTGCTTTCCTGAGAACGTATATTGAATTCATTTATCTTCAGAGTCTTCAGGGAGAACAGTTGATTGCATATGAGTTGCTGGAAAATTCTTTCATGGATATCCCTTAAGTCAGCTTCCCTGAAATAGTCAGCTGATTCTTTATGCTCAATTTCTGGAGATTTTTTTGGAGCTTGTGTTCACTGGCTTCCAGAAGGGGTGTCAAGAAGGTGGGAGGCTCTGGCCCACGGGTCCTTTCCACAGGTACAGTGGCTGATCTGACCATCCTGGGCCATGCGTGTTGGCTCTGAGTTTTCTTGCTTTCCAATCCTGTTTTCTGTACCATGACATAATCTTATGTGACAAAATCGGGAGTATGCTTCTAATCCAGTTGCTAATCCAGTTCTAATCCATTTGCCAGGTTCTCAGGTAGCTGAGGCTCTCCTGAAGATATTTTTCCTCAAGTTACTCTTTCTTAAATTGCATAGTAGTTTCTTAAAAGGATGTGATGTGGTTAATTTAGCTGATTCTTCTGGTTCAGCATTCAGTTTTCCACTTTTCGTTTTACTAGCTGTGGGGCTTATGAACTTCCTTACATGTACATCTTTGCATCTTTTATTATATCTTTAGGTATAAACCTTTGTATCCTTTATTTTGTCTTTAGCTCTGTTCGTGAAGGATCAAGATCTGGGGGAGGGTGACATTTAGCTGGAGGTAGGTTTTCTGTTTAAATACATGTTTAAGATGGTACATCAGTATGCAAGATGTGGGGCGCATGGGTGGCTCAGTCGGTTAAGCATCTGACTCTTGATTTCGGCTCAGGTTGTGATCTCAGGGTCCTGAGATTGAGAGCTGGGCGTGGAGCCTGCTTGAGATTCTCTCTCTCCTCCTCCCTCTGACTCTCCCCAACCCCACACGCTCTCACGCTCTCTCTCTCCTTCTAAAATATATATATGCAAGATGTGTCACCATCCTGCTTCTAATCACGACTGTTTAATGACGACACATCTTTTGCTTATTGGTACCTGTGAATATTTCAATGATTTTACTTTGCTTTAAATAAAATTTCTCATGCATTCGTGGACAGGTTAAGAGAATTGCCACTGTTGAGTGGCATCTTTTGTACTGTGTTCTCTTGCATGGTCTAGGTTCATTGCCACTGTACAGAGGAGGAGGGAGGGGGCTAGAGGTGTGCTGTTACATGGCCAAGGTCTCACGCGCGGTGGGGCTGAGCTGTTTCTGGAACAGAAGCCTGTCCAGGACGTGGTGGGGACCGGCCAGCGTGGCCATGCCTGGCCCTGTGTGGGGAACGAGGAGCGCAGAGTGGTTTGCTGGAAACTTCAGCCTGTGATTACCAGGATAGACTGCTCAGTGGGTGGCTGGGGGGCCTGGGACAGAGCCGGGCTTCAAAGCCACCTGAGCTTGTAACCTTCACCCTCCTCTCTTCCCATCAGATGCAGTTAGAGAAAGGACAGTTCCGTGAGGCCTCGCCACCCAGCCAGCTCCGAAGGGCTGTCTTTGAGACCGAGTTCTGTGCAGAGGCCTGAGCCGTGGGTGTCAGCGGGCTGCCTTTCTTCTCTGGAGGTATGTTTTCCTCCGCATTTCCCGCAGGGCTCCCAGGAGAAGGTTGTTTCTCAGTTTCCTTTTCATTTGGGGTGACCCCTCTGACTTGTTTAAAGCTGGGCTAAGCTTGCTGCTCAACTTTCTGATCACAGCTTCTGTGTGGTTGTTCTGAAAGCTGCAGAGGGCTCGCCTTTCATCTGGAATCTTGTGCTCTCCCTCGCTGGGCGCTGCGGCCTTGCTTCTGTCCAGAGCTGCTGGGGCTGGAGAGGGGGACACCCAGGGGTGTCCCCACATCCATTTTGGTAGCTGGTGCGTACACCTGACTCAAGATGGCAGCTGTTCTGGGTGCATTTGGAAGCCCCAGAGCCTTCTGCCCTGGGCTACTGCATCGGTCCCTCTGCTTCATTCATTCATTCATTCATTCGTTCGTTCATTCATTCATTCATTATTTTGAGAGAGAGAAAGACAGAGCATAAGCAAGGGGGGGGCAGAGGGAGAGGGAGAAGCAGACTCCCTGCTGCGCAGGGAGCCCGACTTGGGCCTCGATCCCGGGACCCCGGGATCATGACCTGAGCCAAAGGCAGACGCTTAACGACTGAGCCACCCAGGCGCCCCATCGGTCTCTCTGCTTGTCTTGCCCTCTCACCATCTGTCTTAAGCCGACAGCCAGAGGGTGCCTTTTAGCTCAGTGTCACTCTGCTCAGAACCTTCCAGTTCTTTCCAGCCGCCCCACATAAAGACCAAGGTACTCGTATTGGTTTCCAGGTGGACACGTGCGGCCCTCTGTTCTCCCCCTCCCTCCCCTTGCTTACTGGGCTCCTGCCTGTTGCTCAGATGTCTGGGGACAAACACCCTCCCCACAGCCTTTGTGCCGGCTGTCTTCCACCTGGAGCAGTCTTCTCTGGGGAGCCCCGTGGTGGGCCCCTCCACTCCTCCCGGTCTGGGCTCTATCGGGTCTCTGTTTCAGTGACACTGTCCCCAGTCATCCTGTTGAAAACCACCCCAAATGTGTCCCCCATGTCCCTGACCCGGTAGAGAGAATGTGGCCTCGAGTGGTGGTCATGTCCCTGGCGACCGTAGGTGTGAGCTGACCTGCGGGTGTTCTGGAATGTACACATCTGTTCTGTGTGTGATGGCAGGAGTTTTCTTCTTGCAGAATCCTACTAGCTACCGTGTGTTTCATTCCTGTGACTTGTGGGATCCTTGCTTGGCTCGTATGAAATGTAAATTTGATTCACTTGAGAGGCCACTACCAGGTGCCCTCCAATAGTCCCCCGAACGGAAGTGGCATCAGAAGATTTTTGCATTTCCAGCCGTGAGGCCCTCTGGCTGTTAAGTCTGATGGTGGAATTTAACTCTCTAGTTAGTAATGGGTTGTGAGACACTTGTGCGAAGTAAGTCTCCAGGTTTATCTCAGCTCGATGAGAAGTATTGGGTCTCGCAAACCAACAGGTTAGTACTCCTTGGTTCAGGGGCCTAGGTTTCAGACAGAATGAGAACTGCTCTGTTGAATTTCAGGGGCAGGTGGATTGTTATGAAAGTCCCTACTGGGCTCCAAGCGGCTCTTTTCAGCTGGGTCTGATCCGCTTCCAAGGAGGAGAGGAGGGTCAACTTGGACCCCCCACTCTTTCCCAGCGTTTTAATCGAATGTCCTCATTTCCAGTTTCCGTATGTATCTGTTTATTGTTTACTGTGTGTGAAGCAATGGAGTTGGGTATTGGGGCTCTTGGGGATGATTCCTGTCTTCAGGGAGCTTATAATTTGCTGGAGAAGGTAGACACAATCATCAATACTGAGGGTATACAAAACTTGAATATGCATCCAAGTATAAGCAAAGTGGGGTGAAAGCCCTGAGCAGGGAGATCACTTTTGCCAAGCATTAAAGATCACTTTGCAGGATGGACAGCACTCGAGGCACATCCTGCTGCATAAGTGGACTTTTAGCAAGCATTGGGCAGGGGCAGGACTCCATGGGGATGGGAAAGGCGTGCAGGGATGGATGAGCCGCCTAAGGGAGATGGTGGAGTGTGAAAATGCAGGACTCCATAGCAGAAGAGAGCTGTCCTCTGGGGCCAGTGTGTAGGGTTTGTGAGGGGCCGTGTGGGAAGGAAAAGGGAAAGTGCAGTTGGGGTCACGTTGCAGAGACCTTTTTAAAGGAAGCACCACGGAGCTTGAATTTTACCAGCAGAAGATGGATAACCACCGGAAGTCTGCCAGGAGGGGAGAATGAGATCCACGATCTGTCTATTAGAGAACCCTAGGGTAGCATCAGGAAGGCTAGCTGGCTGGGGGTGGTCTAGGTGACGGGGAGGCTAGTTAGGAGCTGGTTTCCACGACCTGGTTAGAGATGAGCTTGGGCTGGGCAGTGGCCGAGAAACAGTCATGGTGGAAAAAGATGGAGAAGACTGGGTGAAGAAAGCATTCTTCTGGCTCGTGGCCCCAAACAGGCCACTTTTCTCCCCAAACCACTCAGGAGCTCAAAAGACCAAAATCTTGGGGTGCCCGGCTGGCTCAGTTGGTGGGGTGTGCAACTCTTGATCTCGGGGTTGTGAGCTCAAGCCCCACTTTGGATGCAGAGATTACCTAAAAAAAAAAAAAGACCAAATTCTCCTCCTTAGTCGATGAAATGGAGCTAAAACCAGAGGAGGCCATAGCAAGCCTACCTTCTCACTGTGTGGAGGGAGGATAGAAAACTCTTGGTGCCTGAGAAAAGCAGTGTGTTGACTTGAGTTGCACTGGGGACATTGGCAGCTAGCATCACTAAGGGATCACCCGCCTCCCTCACCCCTGGATTAGAAATGGGAGGGAGAGAAGGGCCACCTGCTTCAACTTTTTCCATGTGGACCTACTGACTTGGAGAGAATATTTGGGATAGCTATAGTTTCTAGAAAGTGACTCGTTAACTAACTCAGTGGATTTGTTTAGATTAGACCCTAGTTTTCATATCTGGAAGGAACACATGCTTCAGTGAGAGTCATGGATATTATTATTGGCGTTGTTAGTAAGATAATAAGATCTTAATACCTCACTTTACTAAAAATTCCCAGCCTTGTGTTAAGCATTTTATAAATGTGTCTTATATAGAATTCTTTTTTTTTTTTTTAAAGATTTTATTTATTTATTAAACAGAGAGAGAGATAGCGAGAGCAGGAACACAAGCAGGGGGAGTGGGAGAGGGAGAAGCAGGCTTCCCGCGGAGCAGGGAGCCCGATGTGGGGCTCGATCCCAGGACCTGGGATCATGACCTGAGCCGAAGGCAGACGCTTAACGACTGAGCCACCCAGGCGCCCCTAGAATTCTATAAGGATTCTCTCTTTCTTTGGAGCCTGCAGGGTAAGAAGACCCTCTAAAATTCTCTCTCCCCCCATTTATTTTATACGGGGTGCTTTTTTGGGCTTTCGTTTTAGTTTTCCAGGTAGGAGACACTCATTTTTGGAAGGATCACACAGAACATTCCCCATGTCTCAGGGGTGCACCTTTTCTAGTGGCTTCCTGGCCACCTGACCACAGAGGGCTTTCTCGGGGCCTGTTGGCAGGAGGGCTCCTCAGAGTAATTGGTTATTTCAAACTGGTGATTGCTTTCTCCTCCTCTTGTGGGCGGTGTGTGTCCACCTACACATTCCGGGACTCTCTTAGTTGGCTTGATGGATTTGTTTGGACATGACCTTTCTCAGTTCCTCTTCCCCTGGGTTTTTGCCTGCTGAGGAGATGATCCCCAGATCCCATCCATCTGCACTGGTGGCAACAGAAGAGAGAATTTCTCTTTCCTATGGTCCAGGTCCAACCACGCAGACACCTGTCCTTCAGAGGCTCATATGGTTCTGGTTGGTATCCCTTCCCGACACAGAGACTTTTTTTTACCTCGTGGTTCTGGAAGTCATCAGGTTGGACGTGGGACAAGGAGGAGGCACTGGAGGGTCCTCGGCTGACCTGGGATGCTCTTATGGATTGCACCCTGGACACAGAGGAAGAGCCGGTCCCCCCCACCTCCATCTGCAACCTGGCCCTGTGAGGACGTGTTTCCCGTTTGTGGTTGATTCATTCTGAGAGCTTTTCATGTCCTTTGGGAATGTTCACTGTTAGATTTGAGAAGAAAAAGGACAGTTTCTCTTTTAAGTCTGATGAAAACCATGTGAGCAGGACATGTGTCCATTTGCCGTAGACTAATGCTTTTCTTATGGGCACTTGATGACTCCCCCGGCTATTGAGGAAATCCGTAGGAGGAAGGGAACCTGGACTTTGGGACTCTGAGATCCCGTGTGTCCTCATGTTACAAAGAAAATGAATCCTGACCATTTTTGAGGCTTGTCAGAGTTCTTTCTCTGCAGCTCTGGAATTTTCTCTCTGGTGCTTTCAGAGTGGCCAAATCCATGGGCTCCTGGGACTCTTGATCTGGAGAGATCCACTGATGTGGGGATGAAGTGCGGAGCTGAGCCAAATCATAACTCTTGTAGGCCCTTGCCGTCTGCCCAGTGTCATGTGTGCAGTCCCCATGAGCTTGGAAAAATGCTCCCCGAGCACTGCTCCCATCCACCGGGGTCGTTCTGTGGATTTCCAGATGTTGAACTTGCGCAGGTGACGTAACCCCAGCTGGTGTTGCCGGGGGGCCCGGCTGAGTCACGCTCATGACTTTGAGATTGAAGCTCCATCTCGGTTAGTGGCAGGAACCCTGTGGAGGGAGATGGTGCTTGGTTTGTCTGTTTGCATGTTCTTCGCCTGGGCCTTCCCCTCAAACCGACGTCCAGACCTGGTATGAAGTATAAACACACCTGTTAATATTGGAGGGGATTGGCCAGCTCTGGATGATACATTTCATTTGTTTTTTTTCCCAAGAAGCCGGATGATAATCCATTTTTATAATATCTCTTTCTCAGGGGCAGAAAGATGAGGGCTTGGTTTCGGGGGAGAATGGTGTAGTCTGCGACATGAGGCGCAAGGAGGAGACAGATTAGTGCGTGAGCTGGACCTTCCCATCCAGACACAGAAGTCTCTGAGAAGGGAACATTAGTTTATCGATTATCATCTTGTTTCTTGAAAAGAGCAGGTGAGTTACACTTTCTAGTACTGCTGCGTCCTGCGCCACACACATACTTGGTAGGGGTTGGCAAACACGGGCCATGGGCCACATCTGTTCTGTCACCAGTTTTTGTAAATAAAGTTTTATTGGAAGGTGGCCAGGCCCGTTCCTTTATCCCAGTGACTGCTTTCACACTTCAAATGGCAGAGTTGACAGAACGAATGAGTGCCCGGGCTTGAAATCTTTCCTCTCTGGCTTCTTACTGAAAGTTTGTCAACCTTTGCCCTTTATCCAGACAGTAAAATCTTGGACATCCATCCCCTTTATTTACAATCTCTAGTTTTTCATCTTTGCTGCTTTAAACCCAACCCATAGCTTCCCCTCGTTCCTCTCCTCTTAGCTCTTGGATTATTTTAAGGGTTGCATTTTTGGCGGGGTGCTGTTTCCCTCTTGGAATTGTAGGGGGGGTGTTATCAGGAGCTACCACAGGTATTGAGAGGTTCCAGATATCCCCCAGACTGCAGGACAGCCTCACCCCACATGCCAGGAGCACACTTACTTTGAACACCACTTACCTGGTTTCTGTTTCTGTCTATGAAGCGTTTCGGTGGATCTTTTTTTTTATTTATTTTTTTTTATTTTAAAGATTTTTATTTATTTATTTGACAGAGAGAGACACAGCGAGAGAGGGGAACACAAGCAGGGGGAGCGGGAGAGGGAGAAGTGGGGAGCCCGATGCGGGGCTCGATCCCAGGACCCTGGGATCATGACCTGAGCCGAAGGCAGATGCTTAACTACTGAGCCACTCAGGCGCCCCTCGGTGGATCTTTGTAACATCTCTCCCAGTGATGAGATTGTCCTTAGTGGTTTGCATTCCAGAGGCTTTCCCACTTTGTGTACCTTGTTTTAGTTGCTACCTGACACAGGAAACACAGGTCATTTATGTGCCTGCCAGTGGCATGGAGATCTCACTGTAACTTCTCTGTTGCGTGTATACACACACACACACACACACACACACACACTCTCACTCTCACTCACTCTCTCACCTTCAGTGCTGCCTTCTGTCGACCGTAATGACTGCTTCAGTCAAATCCCAGGACAGGATGCTTCTTTCATTTCTCAAGCTGCTGGAGAAAACTTGGATCTCCTGTTCTCTCATAGGAATCACCAGCCTTTGTAAATCCTGCTTAAAAACAACGTCTCCTTCACTTCCCCCTTCACCTGGCCCTCGTTGCTTCTGGGGCCAGGCTTATAGCTTTTACTCAGAGGAAGCTAGCTGGGCTTCCCCACCAAAGAGGGAGGCTCCGTGGGAGATGGATGTTTCCTCCAGCCCAGAGACGGGACAGCCAAGCCTCCGCAGAGGTGGAGAGAGAGGGGCAGGGCTGCGATTGCGGGAGGGACCGGGATAGCAAGGGGAGTGGGGCTTGGGGAGCGGTGGGGCCCATGGAGGGAGGGCTAATGTGCTTGGCATCCTCGGAGCATGAAGTCAGTGCAGAGTGTCCGGGGACTGTGGACCCTCCGTCCATCTAGAGATGTGGGAGAGTTACTGGGACAGATGCAGGCAGCCTGTGACAAACAACCCGCTTCTGAGACTTCCAGAGAGACCTGGAGAAAGGAGGAAGTCTGAGTTCCTGCCACTTGGGGGAAGAGGGTGATGGACATGGGTGGGGTGGGGGGCAGTGTGTTTGAGACATCCTTAGGACCACCCGCCTGCTGAAGCCCAGGGGACATTTGTGTGACACAGATGGTGGGGTTTCCATGGCCACAGAGTGTAGTGCTCACTCCATAGGGCACACTGGAATCACCTGGAAGAACGCCTGCCCCTAGGGGTTCTGACACAGTAGGTCTTCATTAGGCTCAAAAATTTGCATTTCTAACAAATTCCCAGGTGATGTTGCTGCAGTTCTGGGAGCCACACTTGGGGAACCACTGGCCTCGAATAAAAGAGATAAACAGGGGCGCCTGGGTGGCCCAGTTGGTTAAGTGTCTGCCTTCGGCTCAGCTCACGGTCTCAGGGTCCTGGCATCGTGCCCCGCATCAGGCTCCCTGCTCAGTGGAAAGCCTGCTTCTTCCCCCACACCCCCTCGCTTGCTCGCTCGCTCTCCCTCCCTCCCACTCAAATAAATGAAATCTTAAAAAAAAAAGAAAAAAAAAAGATCAGCAGTGAAGTGAGCCTGTTTGTGTCCGCAAAATGAAACTGAGCTAAGAAATGATTATAAGGGCTCCTGGGTGGCTCAGACGGTTAAGCGTCTGCCTTCGGCTCGGGTCATGATCCTGGGGTCCTGGGATCGAGTCCCGCATCGGGCTCCCTGCTCCTTGGGAGCCTGCTTCTCCCTCTGCTTCTCTCTCTCTCTCTCTCTGTCTCTCATGAATAAATAAATAAAATCTTAAAAAAAAAAAGTTTTTTAAAAAAAGAAATGATTATAAGATGGAATATAAAGCTAACTGTGTATTAAGAGCAAGAATTTGGTCCCCATTGGGTTGATTACTATGTCATAATTTCTAAGTTCTAGAAAGGCTTAAGCTAGTTGAGAAAATGCTCTTGAGCAATAACATGATAGTAGAGACTTCCATTAAAATCTAATTCCTGTGCATTTGGGGAATTTATTCACTCACTATAAACAGGAAGAGTGTTTCAAAACTGAGTTTTGGCTCTTTGTAATTTTGAGTGCTTTTAGCTGACTCAGTAAAGAGAGTCCCTCACTTGAACTTTTATTTATAAAAGAAGATAATTCAAGGGCCTGAGCAGCTCCCTTCTTTTACGTCTGGGTTTGTCCTCTCAATATCAGGATGAACATTTGATGTCAGTGGGCCTAAAGTTTCAGCTGACAGACTCTGATTTTTTCTCTTTTAATTTCTGAATGTAACAAAGATTGATGCAGGATTTTGGCCACAAGGATAAAAATAACTAAAATGCAAACAAAAGAGTGCAAGACAGACACATAATATACAGTGTAACTATATGCTTCGAAAATACCCTGGATGCTCTGGAATGATCTGGAATAAATGCCAGTCTTTACGAGCACTGATGGCTGTGCCCTAAGTTAGGATTTACTTTCTGTAAGGGGGAAGTATGTCACACTGGCCAGGAGCCTTTAAAATGCAAACGTGCAAATTTCAGAAGAGCTCTTAATTATTTCTCTGTTCACATGAGGCAGGTCACTTATTCATGGAGTCCTTAAAAATCCTTGAAAGGATTCATTTGAGTGCAACTGACTACTTTGAAAAGGAGAGTATCGAAAACCTTGACCTTGGAATTGGCGCCTACTCCCGGTGGCTCGGGCCATTGACTTTCGGGTTTACCCCGGGTCTGCATTTGGTCCTGCCTCAGCACCAGTGGTAACAATAGGGCTTGGGGCTGAGTAACACTCTGGGTCCTTTAGAGCTACATTTATTAACAAGTTGTTGGGATTTTGGCCAAGGCTCTCTGACATCTCCATGTATCCATCCCGCCATCTGTGAACCCTATTGATGGGGTATAAATTAATAAAGTGCTTTTAGGGTGCCAAGAGGAATCATAATAAATAATATTAAACAACTCCAGGGATTTTAACAATATTTACAGTTTTGGCTTTCACACGCTTAGGGATTTGGAGTCATTTTTATAAAACCGGCTTGAAAACCATGCATCAGGCTTCCTTTATGTGATTGGCAATGTTTCAGAAACCACAGGGATCCCTGCTTCTCAGAGTTGTTCTGTGCTCGCCCCGTCTGTATGGGTTGAAACTGTGCTTCCCTGTAAGGCGTTTCTTTATGGGAATCGCTCTCTTGATCTGAGGGATCTCACTGGTGATGGTGAGTGAGCGGGAATGTGTTTTCTGCAGAAGAGTGACAAGCAGGGGAGAGAATGGTGTGGCTAGTAGTTTCGGTGTTATTGGGGTGGTTGGCGTTTTAATAGAATTATCTGCGGAACTCGAAAAACTTGTCTGACTGCTCGGGCTTTGTGAGAGACAGTGCACTGTTTTAGGAATTTGTTGATTTTTAAGGTGAAAGGTGAACAAGGGAGGGGTAGGGCCAGACATACCATTGTGACTTTCATAGGTTCGCCCTGTTGGGGTTTTGTCCAGGTTTTTAGATTTCTCAATCTTAGAGTTTTACCATCTGTGACTCACAGGTTCTATGTTAAACATTCATTTTAGAAGCTGAAGAAGTGGTTCTTTGGGCTGGGGACACCAACTTGGTCTACTCCTTTCCCATATTTGGTAATTTGTGGATTCTTCCGGAATAATGGCGATGCCGTCTTTTACCTTGGATTTGTAGAGTTTGGGACCTGGGTGCTCAATAAAAGTTTCTTGCAATAACAATAACAATAAACATAATAATTACAGTTTATTGCACTAATATTAATAGTAGAGAAAATTATTGCATTAATAATAATAATAATTATAATGGACAACACTTTAGGGTACTCGCTATGTGGCAGGTATTGTTCTGAACCCTTGACATGTATTCACTTTTCTTTTTTAAAGATTTATTTATTTATTTGAGAGAGGGGGAGGGGGCAGAGGGCACGGGGGAGAGAGAGTCCCAAGCAGACTCCGCCCTGAGTGCGGGCCAATGAGGGGCGGATCCCATGACCCCGAGACCACGACCTGAGCTGGAACCAAGAGTTGGATAGATGCTCAACCGACTGGGCCACCCAGGCGCCCCGTGTATCCGCTTATTTAATCCTCTCAAGAATCTTGTGTGGTAGGATCCTGATCCTATTATTACGCCCATTTCACAACCGGAAGCCGAGCCACTGCAAGTTTAAGTGACTTGCCGAAGGTTATTTGGGTGGTAAATGGTGGGCTGTGCATCCAGGTGGATGGTACAGGGATTTGATCCCTGAAGCATCAGATTCTTGGTTCTTCATCATTGCATCATAGATCCAGTACCAAAGTTCTCACGAGTTTAATATGTTATAGAGATGCTGGATTTTTGTCTTGGAAACAGCTCGCAAGTATCCACATTAGGGCTGATAACATTTTCTTTAAAGATTATAACTCTGAAGACAGGGATCTCAGTTCATGTTACCTGACACAGGTGGGCTGGGGAGGGGTGGAGAATGAGCTGTACACATAACTGCTAAGGAGCCATCCCCAAGGGGGCTTTGCATGTTTGTGTGTCTTCGAGAAGAGTGAGGATGACAACCTTTTTGAGTATTTCTTGTGTTTTGAATTACGTAGGAGCTCAGTTCTTTAGACTTTTCTAGCCAACTGCTTGAGGTTCATTCATGTTAAGTCTTGGGAAGACAGAGGTGAATTTTGCAGGTGAGAGATTCTGTTGGGTTTTGCTTTTCTTAATGTCTTGTTTAAATGCCCCTTATCTGTGCTGTGTGTGTGTGTTGGGGGAGCAGGGATATCTGTGACAGAGCAAAGCAGGGAGTTCTGTAGGGAATCGGTCCATGGTGGAAATTAACTTTCTTGGACTCTGATGAGAACGTGAACTCTGGCAGAAATGCCCCTTTCTGGCTGCCCTTCCCAGGATTAGGGTAACACACTTGCAGAATTGTATCTGCAAGTTTTGAGGCTCAGTGTCAAAGTGGAATCTAGGAGGAAAAAGGAACTGTTGGATGTGGACAAGCCCTGCAAAGCCAGCTACACATGTGATAAGTGGCTTTTCTTTTTGACTTAAATAATCACAGACTCACGAGAAGTAAAGAATACAGAGAGGTCTTGTGTACCCATCACCTAGTAATGACATCCTGTTTGACTGTAAATAGTGTGTGTCAAAACTAGGAAATTGATAATTGGCATGATGCAGTTAACAAAACTGCAGAGCACACTGTGTTTTCCCTAGTTTTTGCATGTTACCTATTTTATGTTTTTGATAGTACTTAGTACATATAATTTGACCAGTGTTTCTTGATGGGCAGGACCTCTGACTAAGGCTGTCATAAATATTTTACAGACACCTGATTTTTAGTTTAACGTCTAAGTGTTTTTAACACGGCAAACAGTGGAGTGGAATGTGAAGTCCAGCAGCTGAGTTAATGGACTAACAACCAAACTGGTTATTTTCATTTATGGCCTGGAACTCTTTGGGGATATTATCTTCATTTTTGTTGCCTTTTCAGAGAGAGGAGCCTTTCAAGAGATAAAGGATAATTCAAGGTCAATGTGTCATATGAAGAGCTCTTGCAGAGAATGATAAACAGATGTTGTTATCCCTGGAAAAGGGAGAGATTTTGATTAATCAGATAAGAGGTATGGATGGACTGGTGGGACTCAAAGATCTTGGATGCCATTTCATGATAACCGTTAAGAGTGGATTTACTTTTAAAATGACAGCCCTGTATGAGGTGGGCTAAATGTTGGCTGCCTGGCTCATCATGATTGATTGCTCCTGGCTCTGTGGTCCTATCATGCTTTGCTGAGACTTTCAATTAGCCTCTGTCACTGTCTGCCCTGGATTCAAGCTATTTGTGGGGGCCCCCGTCTTCTCGGTTAGACTAGGAATTCTTTGAGGGCAGGGACTAATTCATTTTTTGACTTTTCTCTTTCTCCCTTTCTTCCAGTATCGAGCAGGATGCTTAGAGCATAAGGGATCTCTGGTCGTCTGCCCCTCGCAATTTCCAGACTATTCCTTATCCTGGCTTCACTTACTTTATGTATTTAACTGGGCATTTGTTTGCATCTTATGTGTATTTGAAGTCAATACAGCTTAATTCATGATAGATTATTGTGTAATTTGGGGCTATCACGAGATAGGCTGGCCTTGTTCTCAAGTGTTACTGAAACAGCATTAAAACAGCCTCGGAGCTTGGTAGATTTTCTCCTTGAATAAAGCAGTAGAAAGGTTTTGTTTGTTTGTTTGTTTGTTTGTTTGTTTCCCTGCGGTATAGAATTTTTCCAAAAAGTTAATCATCTTTTACACTTAACTGTTAACACCTGGGATAATGATTTAAAATTCTTCTGACTCCTGAGTTCCTTTTGGGGCTGGGTATTAAGGATGTTGGCTGTCATCTATGATTATGACCTCTCCAAACTGTCATTGGTGCTGTGGGGCCTTGTCTTCCGTGAGAACTTTAGGAAGGTAAGTTTTCCAGTCACTTTTTCTAATGTGGCAGTCACAGGGAGGGGAAATGCTGGGGCTTTGGGATCATTTGGCTACAACGCAATGGAAAGAAGTTCTCAAATAAACCTCCATAAAAGTGCACTACTGAAGCAAGATGGCAGAAAGTTGTGGGGAGCCAAGGATGTGCCCCTGAGGGGATGAGAGCAGGAGAATCAGGAAGGGATGCCATCCTCCCATTTTTTCAGAGGGCCTATCTAATCTGTCATTTTGGCTTTTCTCGCAAGGCTCTACCATTCTCTGGCCTCTGCCTGCAGACTCACTTTCTTGCTTGAGTTCTGGTTTCTCAGGTTCTCAGATTCAACTGCTTGCCAAGTGGCTTTGACTTGGTATAGAGTCCTCTAGTCCAGTACTACAAGATCTTTCCTTTAGAGAGCTATCTTGGTCTCTCAGTATCTCAATTCTAAGATTTTAAGTGGGAGTCTGGCCCATGTTGAGTCATGTATCCACCCCTGGTCTCCCCCAGCTGTTGCTGGGATGAAGGGGTCAATTTGTGTGTCAGGTAGTCCCAGACTCGTCTAGGCAGGCTCTCAAGAAGGTGGAGTTGGTGGGAGGCTATGATTGGCATGGCTACCATATCCCAATCAAGGAACAATTCACCATTGTTTATATTTGGCTCTAGATTGCATTAGGAAAGTAGGACCCATTCCTCTTTGGCCCGGTCTTGGCCTCCAGTCTTTCCCAGTTGGAATTTCAGGCCTAGGCTGTAGAATGAGGAAGAGGTTCAGAAGTTCTGTAGTCTGTTTGTGGGTAATGAAGAGTTGGTTCCGAACACTAATGAAAACGGGGATGACTGGATACATGGTGTTGCCAATCAATATTTAATTTAAAAGGTAGTTTAACTCATGCCTCTGCATTAAATTAATGCATTTGAATTTTTCATTCTATATAAACTTGTTTACCTTTTGAGTTCTTAACTTTGACTTAAGACATCCATACTCATCATGCAGAGATTCCGGCTTTACAACCAAGAACTTCTATTGTGTGTCACAGTCATTGGATGACAGGGGTGGGTACAGTGACAGAAGGTCCAGAAGAGGAGGGGTGGGGAGGATCTGAAGGCTTCATTTTCCCACTAACAAGCTGTGTCATCTTGGTGACTTTAGTTTTTTGCAGCTCGGTTTCCTTACCTGTAAAATGCGGTAAGAAAAGTATCCATCTCAGAATGTTATTGAGAGGGGTCAATGGGATAATATCCAAAGGCCCATTTTAGGTATTCGGGATGCAGGAGCGAACTAAATACATAGCCATCTTGTCTTCCTAGAGATTCTGTGTCAGCATGTTCTGCCACCCCTCTAGCTTATAAATCAAAAAGAGGAGTATCCTTGTATTTCCTTCCAACTTGATGAAAAATTAGGTCTTAAGAGAATAGGACATCATAGGAGGTGGGTGGGCTTCTTTGTCTTGTGAAAATTAGATTGTGTGTGCACACGATCAGGAGCCAGTCAGAATCAATGCACATGTCAACATTCTTTGAAAAAGGTCTGTTTTTCAAGGCAAACATTAAATGAGCTTTATTTGAGTTAAGAGAATAAATAAAACTTACCAGAGACATTTTATGAGCTGATATCTTGGCTTTGATGACCCAGGGAAAGACATTCCTCCTTGTGCAGGGGGTAACTCATTTTGCTTTTATGAAATCAAAGTAAAAATTCTTTTTTTTTTTTTAAAGATTTTATTTATTTATTTGACACACAGAGAGAGACAGCGAGAGAGGGAACACAAGCAGGGGGAGCGGGAAAGGGAGACGAAGGCTTCCCGCCAAGCAGGGAGCCCGATGCGGGGCTCGATCCCAGGGCCCTGGGATCATGACCTGAGCCGAAGGCAGACGCTTAACGACTAAGCCACCCTGGTGCCCTCAAAGTTAAAATTCTTAATGGATTTTAATAACCCTAAATGTCATATTGAATTTAAATTTAGACAATTTCAAGTAACATGTCTTTATAGTTGCTATGGTTGACTCATCTCTTGGGGTTTAGCATAGAACTCAAGACATAAAATCCTTCATTTTTAAAAAATTTCATGTTTTGCAACCTTTGCTATTGTGAAATAGAAACTTTGGGGATAAGCTTTTTTAGATGGGAAGAAATATATATTTCCCCCCAGTGGATCCAAACAAATCATCTACCAGCCAAAGGAAGCAATTTCCTTTCTTTGCCTTGGGATTTGAAGCAATAATATATTGTATATAATTATTTAACTTCGTTGACCTAAACTTTCTTCTTTGTTTGGCATTTATAGATTGTTAAACACCCTAAATCCAAATGATTACATTTTAAAATGGTACAAAGAATTTAAGGATACGCTGGTTGAAATCTTCAAGAATTTATCCAAGTCAGTATAAAAAATGATTTCATTGCTTTACAGACAGATTATATGAAAATATCTGTGGGGTCATCGATGTCACATTTAAAATGTTAAAGCAAGATCCATAATAATAGAAAGTTACTACTCTCTATCATACATTGTTAGTATTAATTAGTAAGGCAACCAATTCTTTGTAATTTCTTTTTGATTTCTGGCAGAGTGTCTTTAATTGTTTGAGAAGGGACAGAGCTTGGTGACAGGAGATGGTGGTATTTACATTTCTCTTTCTTCATCAATTTCACAGGACAAGCGATCAACTCCATATTTTTACATCACACTAAGCAGTTCTCTAAAATGGCCAATGCCCTTGTTATTGTAATTGGTCGTAATTTCTCTCCTTCACTGAGGGAGCACTGAGTGATCTTCACACCCAGGAGCAATGAATGTTGCTGTGAGGATGGTAAAGTTCTGCCGGGTGCAGGAATTTAGCAGTTTAGCAATGCTACTTCTACCCCCGTCCCTGCTTCTGGTCACACGCTTAGGTATTTGGATGCGAGGGCGAATAGAAAGATGTGGCTACTTCCAAGGGTTGTATTAGTTTCCATTTTTAGTGGATTAAAATTATGTGGTGGTTTATTTTAAAAATCTGCTCATTTCCATCAGTCATGTAAACCATGACCCTTGTGTGGGAACCCGGCCAGGTCTCCCTCAGGCCCTTTCTCATCCACAGCCATTCATTCAAGAGGACGGCATAAAAAGTAAGATTGTTTAAAAATTTTCCACGCCATTCTGAAAACAGGTGCTTCCTTTGTGAGTTCAAGCTAGTGAATTTATGTGGTCATTTCAACCCAATTTAAACCGTCGTTCTCAAGAACAAAGACATTTTCTTTGCCCCGAAGATTGACATTTGCTCGCAGAGATTAGGCACTTCCTGTGACCCTGGGTCCCATTCTGCTGGTGCAGTCGGGGAGGTCAAAGGGAAGCCAAGCCCATTGGTGCATGGTGTTTGGTTGCAGCAGGAGGTGCTTAGAGTTTGTGCATATCCACAGAGAGGCAGGCTGAAACTTGCTGAGATATTTATCAGGTACTTTATGGTGCGTCCATTCTCTAAGTTAGCAGCGAAAAGTCTGCAGTCCTTTTGTTCTCAGAGAATGGTCAGTGTCCAACCTGTTGCATCTGTCTCTCTGATCTCCTGCCCTTTCACTTTCCCTGCCAGAAAGCAGCCCCGGCATCTTCACATTCTGACTTCTGGAGTGGAATGAAAGAGTTTCTTTCTGTATGGAGAGGTTTGTCTGGCACAGAGCTGCCTTTGACTGGTAGGGCCCCCCCCCTCACTGACTTAGAACGTACAGTGTTGGCGCCAAGCCAGAGAGGACAGTCATAAATAGTCATTTGAACGAGGTTTCATCACGTCTTTGTCCTGCCATCTTACTTCTGGCAGGGACTATTGGGCACTCTGTTAAATCACGAGCTGCTTTGGTCAATGTGATTGCAATACTTTAAATCAGAGACACCACGTTGAGATCCACGGTATGAGATGAAGGTATTCAGGCAGTTAACACAATGTCCTAAAGAGTGGGAATAATGGTTCCAAATGGATGCTAAGGAATGCTTTTAATTTCTATAAAGCCCTAGCTTTACAAGGAGCAGGATGTCTGCCAGTGCTTCCTTCGTCCTGTCTTTGAGTAGGAGATGAGGTGACAGGACTTCTGGTTCCTTTTAGAGAAAATGAGAAGAAGGTTTCTTGGCAGTTTTTAAATTTCTAGTTGAAAAAAAAAAGGTGATCTGGAGCCAATCTAACAAAATGTAATGTGTTTATTTTGGGGGGCAGGTATAAAGATGTTTGTATATGGATCTCTACTTTTCTGAAATTTTTTCAAGAGAAAGGAAAAAAAAAATAGGGATGTGGAGGAGAGGAAGGAGGGAAGTCAGGAGACTGAAGCATGAACAGTTAACAGTGCTTTTTGTTGCAGAGGGACCTGTGTATGCATTTAGGAATGTATGTGTGGCTCTAGCCAAGCCAACTTCTCTGCCTGTTTTTGTCATTTACACAATGACATTTATAAATGGGCATGATAGTCCTTTAAGAGATAATATCTCTTTAAGAGCCAAACACAGTGCCTAGTACCTAAAAAATCCCCTCCCCCATCTTAGTTCCCTTCATTACCATTTTGATAGTTGCCTCTCAGATCTTTGGTCAAATAGGCAGACTTTTGTCTCCTTGGTCTTCTTATCAGTTTGGCTCCATTGTTATTCACTTATATATAGTGATACCACAATGATCGAAGCATTTTTCCTTTTGTTTTTTCCTACCATCAAAAGGTGGTAGGGTAGAAAAGGTGATTCCCCCCCCCCCCCCCCCCCCCCCCTTTCAATTTAACCATATTTATTGAGGACCAGGTCAGGACCAGGCTGGGCTCTGGGAGCGAAAGGAAACAGTGGGAACAAGATGGACCGAGTCACTGCTCCTATGGAGCAGATAGTCCAGAGGGAGACAGATAGTAGAAAACAAATGTCAGGAGGCAGAGGGAGAGGGAGAAGCCGGAATGGATGAAGAAGACGAACGTGGGATTAGAGGCTAGACATCAAGGAATGGTGGAAGGACTGGGAATTCTCTGGCCAGGTATCTGCACAGAGGGAGGGAGCAAACCTTGTAGAAATCTGGGGGAAAGAGCATTCCAGGCAGAGAGAACTAGGAACATGTTGAAGAACTGCAAGGGGCTTGGGTGGGAAAGGCAGGAAAGTAGCACTGGGGCCAAATCACCTGTAGGAGGTTCTCTCTGGGATGTGATTTGTGTGAGGTTCTCACCGGGATAGGATTTGCATGAGATGGGAAGCGACACAAGTCAGACCTCAAAACTGGCTGCTCTGCTCCTCTTCAGAGACTTTGCTAAACGTGTTCTGCAGAGAAGATGGAAAATAATAGTGTATCTGTTCCTTTGATTACAATTCCCATCATATAATAATTAACTGCTAGCTGTAATTATAGGACTTCCTCTAATTTAGTTTAGCACCCTTGGGACCTCTATTAGCCTATATCCCAATCAATTTCACAGCTAGTAAGAGGCAAAAATGCCGTATTTCCTGTTGAAATGATAAATCTAGCGGGAGCACGATCTGCCTATTTGTTTTCATTGTGCTAGGCTGCTTTATTTTCTTCCAGTGCATTAAGGCTCCCCCATGTAGCATGTCGTTTTCCTAATTAGGATATACTTTCACAGATAGTTGTTAATGAATTCCATGCATCTCACGTCCTTTCAGTAACCCCTCCAATTCGTGTAACAAAAATTCTCAGCTGCCAGCCAAGGGAACACATGTGTCCCCCCACCCCGCCCCCCCACCCCCCGATAGATGGATGTTTTAGTCAATATTTATTCTCGCGTCTAGCACCTTTTACTACCCTCATGTCCTCTGCGGAAATTCATTTATGTAGAGAAATGCAACCACTTCTGTTTTCTCAGCCAGGTGCCACACTAAGTTCTCCTGGCATAGAAAACCCAGGGATGGTCCTTTTTGGCTCCTTGGCAAAGCGGGTGACTTACGGCGTTGAGACGACCTTGGCCTCCGGGGGCTCCTCGTGTCCAGTTTTCTCTGCTGCTCTGGTGGCAGAAGCGGTCCTTGCCATCGCACATCTCTGCAGAAGTGGGCGCTCCCTGTCCCCGTGGACGGCTTCTCTGCGGAGGCGGCGAGCGGCGCTCTCTGGGCTGTTTGTGACTTCACTGGAAGTAGCCCCCTGAGACGCAGGGTCGTCTCCTGACAGCTCAGGCTCATTAGTTTTGAAATAAAGCCTGGAGTTTGTGCGTAGGAACTAGAATCGCTCCACACCACAGAGGAAGAAACTAGGGACTTGCAGGGAGCAGGTGGAGGGGTGGTTGCCCAGGGCCGGCAGCCAAGTCATAAACACGAGCCCTGAGTCTCATGTGTTCCTGCAAGCCCGTGTGTGTGAATAAATGGATGGACTGGGTTTTTTTTTTTAAAGATTTTTATTTATTTATTCATGAGGGAGAGAGAGAGAGAACGGAGGCAGAGGGAGAAGCAGACTCCCCACCGAGCAGGGAGCCCGATGTGGGGCTCGATCCCAGGACCCTGGGATCATGACCTGAGCAGAAGGCAGATGCTTAACTGACTGAGCCACCCAGGCACCCTGGATAGACTTTATTTTTTAGAGAAGTTTTAGGTTCACAGCAAAACTGTACCCCTTAGTCCCCCACCCCCCAATCCCCAGCTTTTCCTACCCCCTCCCCTTCCCCCTTTCCCCCTTCCACAGTGGTACATTTGTTAGAATTCATGAGCCTACACTGACTCATCATTATCACACAGAGTCCATAGCTTACATTAGGGCTCGTGATGTACATTCTGTGAGTTTTGACATAGGCACGGTAAGAGGTATCCATTGTTACAGCATCACACAGAGTAGTTTCATGGCCTTAAAAATTCCTCTCTATGCCCCCTCTTCATCCCTCCCTACCCCCTAACCCCTGGCAACCACTGATCTTTTTACTGTTTCTCTAGTTTTGCCTTTTCCAGAATGTCATGTGGTTGGAATCATATAGTATGTAGCCTTTTCAAGTTGGCTTCTTTCACTTAGTAATATGCACTTATGGTTCTTCCGTATCATTGCTATTTTTGCTGAATAATGTTCCATTGTGTGATGTACCCTAGTGTATTTATTCATTCACCTACCAAAGGACATCTTAGTTGCTTCCAAGTTTTGACAATTATGAATAAAGCTGCTGTAAACATTCACAGATTTTTGTATGGATATTACATATATTTATATTCATGTCTATTACATATATTAATGAAGTTTTGTTTTTTTTTCTGATTATGAAAAAGCACATGCTCAGTTGTGTAACATTTGGAAAATATTAAAAAAAGGAAGAAAAATTTAAAAATTCAGCCTGAGTCTCTGTATTAATTTAATATAATAAAACACATGAAATTGGAGCTGTCCTGGAAAATGCAGAACATACGGTTATTACATATTAGAACAGTTGCTGGTAAAGACAGGAAAGATTTAGGGCATTCCAAATGCTGGTTCTGTTTCCATTAAAAGTGCTTTTTAAGTGACTTTTTATGATAATCGACATTCAAGCAGTGTCAGTTTTACAAAATAGCTAACTTAGGAGTCTCTTGAACAACTGACCTCCAAGGAGAAATTCTTCCCTTAAAAAAATCCAGAACTAAAAAAAATCCAGAACTACTTTAGCGATGGCTCTTAGTGCTTGCCAGTGGAGGGGAGTCCTGTCATTCCTGTGGAATCCTGTGGTTCAGATGCACACATGTTTTATAATGCCCGATGTGATTGCTTTGGGTTGTGGGAGCATTTATTTGTCTGGCCATCTTCTGGGTGGAGAGAGGGAGGGGATTGCTGGGGAGGGGGCACTCACGGAGTAGTAACGCCTGAAAAGCAAACCCAGAAGTGGACTTAAGTTGACCTGGGCATCTTTTTGCTTTTCATTGTCCATTTTTAACAAGGTAAACCAAACGGAACTCAACTCAGAAATATTTTTTCATGATTTTTGTGAATGAGAGCATATGCCTAGAAATTTTTTTTTCTTTTTCTTTATTTTTAAGTAGGCTCCACGCCCAGCATGGAGCCCAGCACAAGGCTTGAACCCTCGACCCTGAGATCAAAACCTAAGCCGAGATGATGCTCAACTAACTGAGGCACCCAGACACCCCCCCGCTTTTTTTTTTCTTTTTTGGCTATAATTTATCCACTGTCTCTTTTTGGTGAAACAAAGAAGGTCTGGGGCAAAAATACAAATGAAGGCTCATATAACCTATGCCTAAATATAAAAAAAGTTGAAATGAAGTTAACAAATTGTAAAATAAACCGTGTTTTATTCTCCTACCTTGACAAATAAACTTTTCTAATGACCTAGAAAGCTGGATTCAGATGTAGAATGATTAGGCTCCTTGAAATACCACAAGGAATTATAGGGGATTGAGGGACAGCCAGCCCCGAGCCCATGGCAATTTTTATCCTCCTACTCTTGGCTCCATCTTGGACCATATGAGGCTTCATGGACCCTACAACTTACATAAACAACCTCCCTCTACGACCCCCACAAATGGCTGCCCTTGGCATAAGAGTGCACATGTCCCCTCCCTGCCCTTGGGAGGATAGAGCCAAGGAGGTCTTATGGAAGGGCTTGCATGTGGGCACTCGGCCCCCAGGGTAGGGGTAGGGAAGGCCTCTGTGCATATGGCTGCTGGAGGGTCAGAGAAGGCCCTCTGATGTGAGTGCCCAGGTCAGGAGCCCTTCTTCTGGGGATGATTCTGGAAAAGGGGATCCAGAGTCATTTGCTACTAGGAATCTTGTAGCTTTGGTTTTGATCTTGGAAAAGCTAGCCGTTACTTTTACCATAACAAAAGTAGAGTGAGAAGCATCCACTCTAAATACATGGGAATTCAGCAGCGTGCAGTTCAAAAGTTGTTGTTTTTATTTTATTTATTTTTTAATTTTTTAAAAAGATTTTATTTATTTATTTGAGAGAGAGAGAGAGAGAGAGCACATAAGCAGAGGGAGAAGCAGGCTTCCCGCTGAGCAAGGAGCCTGATGCAGGACTCAATTCCAGGACCCTGGGATCATGACCTGAGCTGAAGGCAGACGCTTACCTGACTGAGCCACCCAGGTGTCCCTATTATTTTTTAATTTTTAAAAAAAAAAAATTATTTATTTTGAGAGAGAGAGAGAAAGAGCACGAACAGGAGGGGCAGAAGGAGAGGGAGAGAATCCCAAGCAGACTTCACACTGAGCGCAGAGCCTGACTCGGGGCTTGATCTCACCATCCCAAGATCATGACATGAGTTGAAACTAAGACTTGGACGCTTAACCGGCTGTGCCACCCAGGTACCCCAAAAGTTATTGTTTTTAATAAAGGAATATATTTTATTCCAGCATAGGTTCATTTAGAAAGCTTGAGGCTTGATCTAGTAGGGAAATATATAGTACATTTATACAAGGTTTTTTTTCCCCCCAGAACAACCATAATAAAGATTTTCACTTTTCACTTTTCAAGAACCTTAATGAAGATTTAAGCATCCGACTCTTAATTTCAGGGCTTGGTCCCAGGACCTTGAGATCATGACCTGAGCCGAAATCAAGAGTCAGGTGCTTAACTGAGTGAACTACCAGGAGCCCCAGAAACAATTTTTAGAAAGCATGAAGACTTTCTGAAGCAAGAGTCTGTGCTTTTCTGCCTCTCCCTCTGCGCCTCCCCCCTGCTCTCGTGCTCTTGCACCTGCTTTCTCTCTCTCTCTCTCTCAAATAAATAAAAACCTTAAAATTTTTTTTTTGTCTAATAAGATTTTTAAAAAGTCTGTTTAACATGAGGAAGCTCATACAGAAAAGGGTTATGTTCCAGAGATTTTTCCCACTGCTGAAAATATTCCTGATTATGGAACGTAATGAAATAAATTTGTCGTGTTGGACATAATGCGTGGTAGAGCACAGAATGAAGAGCCCAAAACGTACGGAGGAGGCCTGACATTTATAGTTATAAATGTGTACCTTAGGAATTGATTTATAAAGAAGAATATCAGGGCTAAAATAGATAAATTGAAGCTTGTTCTCACTAAGTAGGTTAGATAGTTCATTAAATATTGGCTAAAATCTCTTTCTCTGTGAAGGTTGACAATAAGAGATTAAATGTCAGTGTCCAAGGCAGGGGGCTTTGAGAGTACAGCCAACCGGTCAGTTCAGGTGAATATAAAATGTCGTTGGGTAAATGTGTACATGCTTGGTGCTTAGCCCACAGGTAAGCAACCGCAGACCCAAGGACCCAGTCCGGTCGCTACCTCTTTTTTTTTGTTTTTTGGTCCCTTGTGCTAAGAATGGGTTTTTCATTTTTAAATGGCTGGAAAAAAAAATCGTAAGAATAGTACTTTGTGGTATGAGAAAACTATATGAAATTCAAGTTTCAGTGTCCATGTATAAAGTTTTATTGGCTGCAGCCACGCGCATGCATTTATGTGCTACCTATGGATGCTTTCCTGTTATAGTGACAGAGTTGCAAAGCTGTGGCAGAGACCATCTAGCCTGGATAGCCTAAAATATTTACTCTCTGTCTCTTTGCAGGAAACATTTGCTGAGCCCTGGCTTAGTGGAGCAGAGCTAGCTGCTGATGGCCTGTGCCCTCCTCCCTTCCCTCCCCTTATCTTTCTTCTGATATATGAGTGAATGGGTGCTCAATTACAATGGTAGATAACACTTACAGAGTGCTTACCATTCTCCAGTTTATTTAACATCGTAACTCTGTTATGCAGAGACAGTTATTAGCCCCATTTTACAGATAGAGAAATCAAGGCACAGGGAACATAGGCAACTACACAGATCAGTTGAAATGGATATTTGGTGACTTTTTGTGGACTCTGATTTTTAAATTTGAAACAAACTCAAACTGTACAGTCCTGAAGTACAAAATGAAATCTAGAGTAATTTAAGGAAGTTGGAACATTAAAAAAAAAAAATGTAGGCCTCTTCCTTCTTGATCTTTGACACTTTTTTCATTTGATGGTATGATGGCCCTTCACATGTGATGTATTAGCTTGACTATCCTGTTTGATTCATTCATTCAACGTGGACTGACCATGTGCCCTGCGCTGTGAACAACACAGTATCTGGGAACACAACAGGGTACACGGCCCAGAGTGATTTACAAGAATGTGGCCATCCACCAGCAAATGTCTTCACATGCTCTACTTAGATTTTAGCAATTTGTATGGCTCCTTAGGTGTTCAGCTGGTGTGATAAAGGTCCCAACAGATAGCAGAGAAGTTGTCAGATCAGGAAACCTGTCCATTGGCCCAGATTGTGCTCATGATTTGCCGCATAACCTTGGAAACATAGTTTAATTTTCCATTCCATATCTTCATTCTGGAAAGTGGAAAATACCAGCAAATTAAGCTGGTCTGGTGCCCCAAATGAGGTAATGTGCCCTGCTCATATATTTCTCATGCTTTCCTTGTTTACACGGACACAGTTTGGTGGTGTCTAATTTTATTGTATAGATACTGTTTATAAGTAGATACATGCATACAACATGATACATACCATCTGATATAGATACAAGAACTGTTGTTTCCCTAGGCATACTTGGAACTGCTCTGGGAGAGGACTAGCCTGAACTAGGTAGGCATGCAATGTGGACAAGGCAGAGTCAGTTTGGGAGTCTATGAAAGCACTTTTGGAACTTGTTTATAAGGCAGTGATAAAACTGTGGGATGTGTGAAGAGATTCTGGGAAGGATTCATCCTACGAATTTTTGAGTTCCTGGTGAATTAATGATAGCCCAGGGTCAGGCACAGAATAGGTGTTCAGTAAAGATCATTCTGCACAGTCTTTATACTGCTCAGTGGCCCCTGGCACTTAGGGAATCACCATATTTTAGATCGAGAGGGCCAGGATTAAAACATTTTATTCTGCTAAGTATTCTAAGTTTATAAAAATGGTGATTATGTTTTATACTTTTTAAAGTGTTTATGATACTGAGAAATATACTTTCATTTATTTTTGTGTGTGTGTGTTCTTTTTTGTAAGTTTTTATTTTAATCACCCAGTACTCATCAAGACAAGTGCACTCCTTACTCCCCATCACCTGTTTCCCCCATCCCCCACCCACCTCCCCTCTGGGAACTGTCACTTTGTTCTCTGTAATGAAGAGTCTGTTTCTTAGCTTGTCTCTCTCCTCTTTTTCCCCCTTTGCTTGTTTGTTTTGTTTCTTAAATTCCACATATGAGTGAAATCATATGGTATTTGTCTTTCTCTGACTTACTTCACTTAGGATTATACTCTCTAGCTCCATCCATGTTGTTGTCAATGGCAAGATTTCATTCTTTTTTTATGGCTGAATAATATTCCATTGTATATACCTACCACATCTTCTTTATCCATTCATCAGTTGATGGACACTTGGGCTGCTTCCATATCTTGGCTATTGTAAATAATGCTGCTATAAACATAGGGGTGCATGTATCCCTTTGAATTATTGCTTTTGTATTCTTTGGGTAAATACCCAGTAATGTGATTGCTGGATCGCAGGGTAGTTCTATTTTTAACTTTTTGAGGAAATTCCATGCTGTTTTCCAGAGTGGCTGCGCCAGTTTGCATTCTGTGCATGAGGGTTCATTTTTCTCCACATCCTTACCAACACCCGTTGTTTGTTGGGTTTTTGATTTTCGCTGTTCTGACGGATGTGAGATGGTATCTCATTGTAGTTTTGATTTGCATTTCCCTGATGATAAATGATAATGAGCATCTTTTCATGTGTCTGTTGGGATTTGTATGTCTTCTTTGGAGAAATATCTGTTCATGTCTCTTACCCATTTTTTAATTGGATTATTTGTTTTCTGGGTGTTGAGTTTTGTAAAGTTCTTTCTCTATTTTGGATACTAACCCTTTATCGGATGTCATTTGCAAATATCTTCTCCCATTCAGTAGGTTGCCTTTTAGTTTTGTTAATTGTTTTCTTCACTGTGCAGAAGTTTATTTTTATGTCATCCCAATAGTTTAGTTTTGCTTTATTTCCCTTGCTTTTGGGGACAAATCTAGAAAAATGTTACTACATCTAGGATTTTTATGGTTTTAGCTCTCATGTTTAGGTCTTTAATGCATTTTGAATTTATTTTTGTGTATGGTGTAAGGAAATGATCCAGTTTCATTCTTCTGCATTTTGCGGTCCAGTTTTCCCAGCACCATTTGCTGAAGAGACTGTCTTTTTCCCACTGGATATTCTTTCCTGCTTTGTCAAAGATTAATTGACCATATAACTGTGGGTTTAATTCTGGATTTTCTCTTCTGTTCTATTGATCTACGTGTCTGTTTTTGTGCCAGAACCATACTGTTTCTATTACAGCTTTGCAATATACCTTGGTATCTAGAATTGTGATGACTCCAGCTTTGTTTTACTTTTCCAAGATTGCTTTGGCTATTCAGGATCTTTTGTGTTTCCATACGAGTTTCAGGGTTGTTTGTTCTAGTTCTGTGAAACATGCTGTTGGTATTTTGATAGGGATTGCATTAAATGTGTATATTGCTTTGGGTAGTGTAGACATTTTAATAATATTTGTACTTCCAATCCATGAGCATAGAATATGAGAAATAGGCTTTAAACATGCAGCATACTGTAATAGTTCACCAAGGTGAAAATGATTAACTTTCCATATTGAAGATACAGAAGAATAATTCTTAAACCAAAAATGTTGCATGGGTAGCTATTTTACATAATTTTGAATCATATACTTTTATTTTTTAGTTTATGTGCTGTGTTTTTGTAGCAGACATTTTGACTTTGTATTTTATTTTCCCCAGCTTTATTGAGGCAAAATTGATAAGTAAGAATTGTATATGTTTAAGGCATTCAGCATGATGTTTTGATATACATATACATTGTGAAATGATTACCATATCAAGCTAATTAACATGAATTACCTCACATAGTTATTATTGTTTTTTGGTCTAAGAATACCAAAGATCTTCTCTCTTAGCAAATTTCAGGTATATAATACAGAACTATTAACTAGTCATTGTGCTATATGATACCATTAGAGCTCTAGATCTTAATCATGTTGCATTAGCTGAAATTTTGTTCTCAGACCAATGTCTCTCTATTTTCTCTACCCCCCACCCCTGGTAACCATCATTCTACTCTCTGCTTTTCTGAGTTTGACCTTTTAAGATTCCACGTAAGTGAGATCATGTGGTATTTGTCTTTCTGTGTCTGGCTTAATACATTTAGCATATAATGCCCTTCAGGTTCATCCTTATTGTTGCAAATGGCAAGCTTTCCTTTTTTTCAGGGCTGAATAATATTTCACCATATCTGTCTATCTGTGTTTATGTCAGTATCTATGTTTGTGTCTGTATGTGGGTATAGATATAGACCACATTTTCTTTATCCATTCATCTGTTGATGGATACCTTTTTTTTTTTTTTTTAAGTAGACTTCATGCCCAGTGCAGAGCCCAGCATGGGGCCTGAACTCACAACCTGAGATCAAGACCAGAGCTGAGGTCAAGAGTCGGACGCTTAACCGACTGAGCCACCCAGGTGCCCCAAGTTGTTCTATGTCTTGCCCATTTTGAATAATGCTACAGTGAACGTGGGAGTACAGATATCTCTTCAAGATCCAGATTTCATTTCCTTTGGACACATCCCCAGAATTGGAATTCTGGTTCATATGGTAGTTCTATTTTTAATTTTTGAGAAACCTCCACATTGTTTTCATAGTGGCTATGCAAATTCCCACCAGCAGCGTACAGGGTTCTTTTTTCTCCACATCTTTGCCAACACTTGTTACCTCTTGTCTTTTTGATACTAGCCATTCCAACAGGTGTGAGGTGGTATCTCATTGTGGTTTTGATTTGCATTTCTTTGATGATTGGTGATGAGGAGCACCTTTTCATATACCTGTTGACCCTATGCAAGTCTTCTTTGGAGAAATATCTATTCCGGTCCTTTGCCCATTTTTAAATTGGGTTATCTTTTTTTTTTTTTTTTTGCTATTGAGTTGTTTGGGTTCCTTATGTATTTTGGATATTAACCTCTTATTAGATGTTTGGTTTGCAAATATTCTCTCCCATTCCATAGTTTGTTTCTTCACTCTATCAATTGTTTCCTTTGCTGTGCAGAAACTTTTTAGTTTGAAGTAGTTTAACCTGTTTCTTTCTTCATTTGTCACCTGTGTCAGATCCAAAAAAAATCATTGCACAGACCAATGTCAAGAAGTTTTTCTCCTGTGTTTTCTCTTAATAGCTTTATAGTTTCAGGTTTTACATTTAAGTCTTTAATTCGTTTTTAAAAAAAGATTTATTAGAGACAGAGAGAGAGAGAGAGCACGCGCACATGCACGAGTGGGGGGAGGGGCAGAGGTAGAGGAAGGGAGAGAATCTCAAGCAGACTCTGCATTAAGTGCGACCCCACACTGAGTGCAGAGCCCAATGTGAGGCTCGATCCCATGACCCTGAGATCATGATCTGAGTTGAAATCAAGAGTCAGATGCTCACCCGACTGAGCCACCCAGGTGCCCCAAGTTTTTAATTCATTTTGAGTTGATTTTAATATATGGTGAGATAAGGGTTCAGATTCATTCTTTTGCATGTAGCTGTCCAGTTTTCTCAACACCATTTATTGAAAGACTGTCCTTTCCCCATTGTATATTCTTGGCTCCTTTGTCATAAATTAATTGGCCATATATATGTAGGTTTATTTCTGGGCTCTGTCATCTGTCCCACTGGTTTATATATCTGTTTTTATTCCCATATCATAGTGTTTTGATCACTGTAGCTTTGCAGTATATTTTGAAATCATGAAGTGTGGTGCCTCCAGTTTTGTTCTCCTTGCTTAAGATTGCTGTGGTTATTCAGGGTCCTTTGTGGTTCTGTATGAATTTTAGGTTTCTTTTTCTAGTTCTGTGAAAAATGCCATTAGGATTATGAAAGGGATTGCATTAACTCTGTAGATTACTTTGGGTAGTATGGAATATTTTAACAATATTAATTCTACCAATCCATGACCATGGGATATCTTTACATTTATTTGTGTCTTCAGTTTCTGTCATCAGTGTTTTATAGTTTTCAGTGTACAGATCTTTTCCATCACTGGTTAAGTTTATTCATAAGTATTTTATTCTTTTTGATGCTATTGCAAATGAGATTATTTTTTTAATTTCTTTTTTGGATAGTTCGTTGTTAGGATATGGAAATACAACTGATTTTTGTGCATTGATTTTATGTACCATAACTTTATTGAATTTGCTTTGTAGTTTGAACAGTTTTTTGGTGGAATCGTTAAGTTTTCCTATATATATAAGAACATAGACAATTTAACTTCTTCCTTTCTGATTTGGGTACCTTTGGATACCTTTTATTTCTTTTTCTTACCTAATTGCTCTGGCTAGGACTTCCAGTAATTTGTTGAATAGAAGTGGGCATCCTTTCCTTGTTTTTGGTCTTAGAGGAAAAGTTTTCTGCTTTTCACAATTGAGAATGATGTTGGCTTTGGGCTTGTCATGTATTCTTCTCTTCTTAAATTATTGAGAGTTTTTTATCATGAAATGATGTCAGATTTTGTCAAATGCTTTTTCTGCATCTTTTGAGGTCATTGTATTACCCCCCCCATTCTGTTAATGTGGTCTATCACATTTATTGATTTCCTTATGTTGAACCATCCTTAACATCCCAAGGATAAATCCTAACCTGCTTATGTTTAGTGATCCTTTTAATGTGCTATTGAATTTGGTTTGCTAGCATTTTGTGGAGGATTATTACATCTCTTTATCAGGGACATTGGCCTTTAATTTTCTTTTCTTGTGGTGTTTTTGTCTGACATTGGTATCAGGATAATTCTGGCCTCATAAACTGAGTTTGGAAGTGTTTTCTCCTCTTCAGTTTTTAGAAGAGTTTGAGATGGATTGGCATTAATTCTTTACATGTTTAGTAGAATTTACCACTGAAGCTATGTGTAAAAGACTTTGACTTTTAGTATCTCATCTTAAATATCACCAATTGACTGACAGTCCTTTTTCAAAAAAAATTGTTTACACAGTTTAAAAAGAAAGAGCATGGAAACTTCAAGTCTGTTTCATTTAGTGTGCTACATTCTTCTTATTGGCTATCCTTCAGAGAACAGTGTCATTGGAATTATTCCATCTTTGGGAAGACACAGACCATAGAGTTATCAGGAAGTTGTCAGGCTCTGTGATAATTTATTCTATGTCTTTAATGAGATACAGAGGAGTCTGATAGCTAGTGGCCAGAAACGTTGAGATTGGAGATTTTATGTATTTGATTTGCTATTGTGACATGGTCAAAGTATACAGTTAATCTCTCTGCTGTTCATTTACTTGTGCCCTTAGTTTGGTACTAACCAGGGTGTGAGCCTCCATAGTCATGCTTTGTGTCACCTGTGATTTTAGGCAGTGGTTTTCATAATTTTTTGTGGTTCTTCATACAGATATACAATGTGCTGGCGAGTGCTGAGACCTCCAGCCTCATGAGTCTCTGGTGTTTGTGTATGAGGTAGCAAAACATTACATGTAAGATGTGCTTATGATTTTGTTCCATTTTTTTCCCCTTTTCAATCTCTGATTCAGGAATTTCCAGTTGACCTAGTTGAAGTGTCTTCTTCTGCACAAATCTCATAGTGTTTTACTGATCTGCTTGGCATTATAATCAAAGAAGGGGACTACATTATCTGTGTCCTTTCAAAAAGCTTGTTCATTGCACCTAAGTGCTTGTTGGTTTTGTTGTTAGTTTTATGTATGTATATGTTTATATATTCATAAAGTTAGTATTAGAGTGCTGGTCTGTGCCAGGTACTTCGCAGTTTATAGAAGTTATTTTGTTCATTTGTCACAACAACCCCCTGGAAGGGGCACTGTTATTTTCCTCTATTACATATAAAGAAACTGAAGCTTAGAAAAGCGTAGCAGAGTCATTCAAGGTCATTTAACTTGTGAGTGGTGGGGTTGGGATTCAAACCTAGTCCTGATCCCAAAACCCCTGTTCCTAATGAATCTGAAATAGTGCAGGTTGTATTGAATTAAACATATAGACTGCTCTATGAAAGTTGTGTGTATGTCCAATTTAGGATTTTGACTGACATGTTAATGAACTAGAAAAACTAGCGTACCAAGTACATTTCTTTTCTTTTCTTTTTCTTTTTTTTTTTTAAAGATTTTATTTATTTATTTATTTGACAGAGAGAGAGAGATAGCGAGAGCAGGAACACAAGCAGGGGGAGTGGGAGAGGGAGAAGCAGGCTTCCTGCCAAGCAGGAAGCCCGATGTGGGACTCGATCCCAGGACCCTGGGATCATGACCTGAGCCGAAGGCAGACGCTTAACGACTGAGCCACCCAGGCGCCCACATTTCTTTTCTTTATACCACAATTGGCAATGGGATTGATCATATTCTGATGGACTTTTTCTTTTAAACAAGTTTAGTGAGCTATAACTCACATATCATACAATTCATCCATTGAAAGTAAACATTTTGGGGCGTCTGGGTGGCTCAGTCGTTGGGCGTCTGCCTTTGGTTCGGGTCATGATCCCGGGGTCCTAGGATCGAGCTCCACATCAGGCTCCCTGCTCCGCGGGAAGCCTGCTTCTCCCTCTCCTGCTCCCCCTGCTTGTGTTCCCTCTCTCACTGTGTCTCTCTCTGTCAAATAAATAAATAAAATCTTAAAAAGAAAAAAGAAAGTAAACATTTCAGTAGTGTTTAGTATATTCACAGAATTTTACAACTATCCTCACAATCACTTTTAGAACAAATTAAACTCTATACCCATTACCCTCGTCCTCTTGTTTCTCCCCAGCCATCCCTACCCCATCCCCAGCCCCCGGCAACCATTAACTTAATTTGCCTCCAGATTGCCTGTTCTGGACTTTTTTATATAAATGGATTTATACAATATAGGGTCTTTTGTAACTAACTTCTTTCACTTAGCATAATATTTTCAGGTTTCGTCTATGTTGTAACATGTATCCGCACTTCATTTCTTTTTGTTGCCAAATAGTATTACACTGTATAGATATACTGTATTTTATTTATCCATTCATCAGTTGATGGACATTTGGGTTATTTCTACCCCTCAGTTATTACAAATAATACTGCCGTGATACATCCATGTGCAGGCTTTCGTGTGGACGTGTGCTCTCATTTCCTTAGGAATGAAATCGCTGGGTTGTATGGTGACTCTAGGCTGACTGTTTCTAGTAACTACCAGACTGTTTTCCAAAGCAGCTGTACCTTTTTACATTCCTACCGGTGACAGGAAGGTTCCTGTTTCTTCACATCGTGGCTAACACTTGTTATCTCTCTTTTTGTTTTTTTGTTTTTAAAGATTATATTTGTTTATTTGACAGAGAGAGGGAGAGAGGGAGCGAGTGCACAAGCAGGGGGAGCGGCAGGCAGAGGGAGAAGCAGGCTTCCTGCTGAGCAGGGAGCCCGATGCGGGGCTCGATCCCAGGACCCTGGGATCATGACCCGAGCCGAAGGCAGATGTCCAACCGACTGAGCCACCCAGGTTGCACCCGTTATTTCTCTTTTTGATGACAGGTATTCTAGTGGGCGTGAGGTAGTATCCAGTTGTGATCTTGATTTTTGTTTCCCGAATGGCTATTGCTGTTAGCGTGCATCTTTTCATGTGAAACTGACTTTTAAGTGTAGATTTTGTCCGTGTGCACTTTCTGAAGTAAGGCACGCCTGTGCCACTGGCGAAATTTTTCTCAACTCCTTAATTCTTACCAACCCAGAGTCGAGGCTGGAGTCGGATGTAACTTGCCTCAAGTCCACCCTTTGTGAATCTTTGGCTAAGGGCACAGCACAGTGTGTTGGAAGCAAAAATTATTCATTACTTCATTAATGTATTAGGTAATGTGTTGGCTGGATTGTATGGCTGAACACACATGTGGGAGAAGGACAGGCTTTGGGGATTAGGGGAAGCCAACTAAAGATGAGGGTAAAACAGTAAAAGTCTTGAGGGTTGGGGCGCCTGAGTGGCTCAGTCGGTTAAGCGACTTCCTTCCGCTCAGGTCATGATCCCGGAGTCGCAAGATTGAGCCCTGTGTGGGCTCCCTGCTCAGTGGGGAGTCTGCTTCTCCCTCTGCCCCCCGCACCCCCCGCTCGTGCTCTCTCTCAAATAATTAAATAAAACTTGAAAAAAAAAAGTCTTGAGGGTTAAAAAGTTAAAATGTCTTGGGAAAAGCATAAGATACGTGTAGGTTGATTTGAAGCTGGTTGGAACACACAAAAAGAGTGTTAATGGATCAGTACCAAACTGGGAGGATGTATAGTTTACCCCACAAATTGCTCAATACCTAAAGAATAGCTAGCAATGGTGATTTACACGGGACACTCACTTTTTATAGGAGAATACAGTTTCTGTGTTTCTAGGACTCTGGTTTGTAAACAACAGAAACTGACTCCAGATCACATAAGTTTTTTTGTGTCTGTGTTTGTTTTTGGGTTTTAAAGAGGTTGCTGTCGGGGCACCTGGCTGGCACAGTTCGTTAGGCATCTGACTCTTGATTTCGGCTCAGGTCATGATCTCAGGGTTCTGGGACCGGGCTCCACATCGGGCTCCCCACTCAGCATAGAGTCTGCTTGAGATTCTTTCCCTCCCTCTCCCTCTCCCATTCCTGCTCTCTCTCTCTCTCTCTCTCAAATAAATAAATCTTTAAAAAAAAGAGGTTGCTGTTAATTTTTATAAAGATACAGAATGCCTCCTAGACATCATTCATAGTTATGTATCTGTCTAGAAATTGTGCCTGTTGGGAAGGCCATCACAATTTGGGATTCCCTGGTCTGCTTGGTTCCTCTTGTCTTTGTTAATCTGTGTCATTCTCTCTCCTGCAGGATTTTATTTTATTTTATTTTATTTTATTTTATTTTATTTATTTTTTCTTAAGTAAGCTTCATGCCCAGCGTGGAGCCCAGCATGGGGCTTGAACTCATGACCCTGAGATCAAGACCTGAGCTGAGCTCAAGAGTTGAATACTTAACCGATTGAGCCACCCAGGTGCCCCATCTCCTGCAGCCTTAAGTTATTTTTCTCTTGTTCCGGAATTGACACTGCCCAAAATGTGGCTGCCCAAAGTTTCTGAACTTGAATGTCACATCAGGATGGGAGACCTGTGGGGCTTTCGGTACAAACTCTGAATAACCTCAGCAGCCCAGGATGGCAGGCAGAGAAACCTGTCACACAATACTTAAAAAGCAGAATGTAGTGTCCTACATGAGTTTGGGGGAGAACAAGAAAGTAGAAGAGAGTGTTGTGTACATCTAGAATGGGGAAGGTAGGACCTCTAGCAATGCGTGTCAGAAGGCATGATGATGTTGGTCCGTAGAAATAAGTGAACCCATTCATGGGCTAAGGGAAGCAGTGTGTCCTGGTCCCACTGGACGTCCATCCAGTCAGCCAGCATTTGAGGACTGTATCGAGCTCCCTGACTGCCATTTCAAGGAAGACTTTGAGAAAGTGGAATAATCAGAGGAGCAGAACCAAAATGGTAATAGGAAACCTACCCATGGGTAGCACCTTCACCTGGCGGCCGGAACAATAAAGGGAAGATAAGACCGCTTCCTTCTGCTGTTTGAAGGGCTAGTGTGCAGAAAGGTAGAGATTGGTCTGGTTTCTCTAGCAGATGGGAATTACAGAGAGGTATCTTTTAAATTCATCTAAGAAAAGACTGTTTAAGTCTTAGAAACAGCAGTTGCCTATAATTTTGTGCTTCCTAGTTGGGGCTGTATTACTTACCCCTTCATCCAGGGTATTATGGATATAGAAGGTGCCCTAGATTTCCCCTGTACTCTGCCTACCATTTGATCGTGACATTAGTCAGCATTTAGGCTTTGTAATTGGGCCACATCGGCGAGTCGTCTGCAGATGGCACCTGTGTGAGTGAGGTGTACGTACGTGCTTGGGCATAGATTGTCTTTTACGTGAACAACCCTCAGAGTTGCAAATCCGGAAAATGTCCCTTCTGTCTTATTTAGGCCTATTTTCTATTTCTGCCCAGAAAGCCTTCCAGTTGTTGCGTCCTCCTTATGCTGTGTGCATGTTGGGGGAACACTAACTAATTTTGACGGTAGCCTAAGCAAAATGCAATTAGGGAAATCTTGTGCCAAACACGCATCTGCTCCGGTGTTTGCCTTCATGAGCGTGCATAATCAGGAGTTTGCTTTAAACACTGTATGGCCTTTCCCGCGAAAAAATGACGAAGTGAGCGTGCAGGAGGCGTGGTTCCCCTGCATCCACTGGACTTCAGGCAAGGAAGTGCGACGCCCTCCAAGAGCACCGGGGGCTTGGGGACAGAGACTCGGACGCGTGAGTCAGGAATTGTGCGTGAGCACGCACCTGTGTGTGTCACGCGTGTGTGTGCACATCTGTGCGTGCTGCGCGTGTTCGCCCTATGGGGGAAGCACAGTTAGGGAAATAGAGAACGAGAGAGCTAAAAAAAAAAAAGACGACAACGGGAAGGATGTGACATTGCAATTTATGAGACAGATGATTACAATTCCATTATAAAACTGAAAGATACTTGAAGGATGCAGATCGCCATGTCATTACAAAATGGCTTTCTTTTCTTTTTACTCTTGGTAAACAGATTTACTTTAGCAACGAAGTGGAGTTTTTCTTTTTTGACTGTTGGGGTTATTTTGGTACCAGAGGTTGTGTGAAACTTGAGATATTTAGTGTCTGGTGTTTTTTGTTTGTTTGTTTTTGGTTTGGTTTGGTTTGGTTTTTTTGTTTTTGTTTTTGACATAAGGAGATGAATGCCCATTGTAAACACGGAAGTCTTCTTATATCTGATAAAAGATAAAGTCATTCATTTTTCCTTTACTATGCATGAGTGATCACGGCGGCAAGTTTGAAAAACCAGAAAAATATGAGGAAGGGGAAATAATTGCCAATTTACCTACTATTAAAAGTCATGCTCAGACTTCGGTATTTTTTCCCATTCTTTCTTCTTCTTTATTATTTGGACATACAGATGGGTAATATATGGAGGTATGGACAGATATATGCACCAATGATGTACAGTTTTGCACACAAATACCTCGATTTCCCAGATACAGATGATCATGTATGTTAGTGGTTTTTAGTCTGTTGGCGGTGACTGAAGTCACTTTTTCTATTAAACATTGACTTTCTGATAGTTTGTTTTTCTGAAATGTTAAATTCAACCCCAAATTATATGCTTCTTAGAATATTATTTAGTGGGGCACCTGGGTGGCCCAGTCGTTAAGCATCTGCCTTCGGCTCAGGTCATGATCCCAGGGTCCTGGGATCGAGCCCCGCATCGGGCTCCCTGCTCCACGGGAAGCCTGCTTCTCCCTCTCCCACGCCCCCTGCTTGTGTTCCGTCTCTCGCTGTGTCTCTCTCTGTCAAATAAATAAATAAATAAAATCTTTAAAAAAAAAGAATATTACTTAGTAGTGAAGAATATAAAGAATAAAGAACCAAAATTAAGAGTTCAAAAGTGGGCACATTTCTCTGCTTGCATAGAAAACAGAATTCTCATTCAGGGTCAAACATGAAAGCATCTATTGCACTGATTATAAAGTATAGACCATGGTTTTCTAAAGGCCAGAAATTTTGCCCTTTCTTTGGCATTTTTTGCTAAGTTGCTCCCTGCTCCTCCTTACCTCTTAAACCTAGGCTAAACTTCATTTTTAATGGTTTAAAATAGAATCTTAGTCTTTTTTTTTTTTTAGGGGGTATGGGTGGGAGCATAAGATACATTTAAAATAATTTAATGGCCAGAGGAATAATGAATAATTGTTTTTCTTGAAAAATAAATTCCAAAATTATTAGTTGGCTGGTGGTAACTTTGGTCCTAGAAGTTGAATGTACAAATTCTGGGAATCAAATCTTGTCCCATGTTACTTTGGGGAAAAATTTCCCTCTGCCGAGAACTTGATGTTTTCCTTCCTGCCCGATGGTGTTTGCCAGGATGGGCTTCTCTTGACGGAGGCAGAGGGATGGGTGGGACACGCAGAACCTGTATCAGAATGTCCTAGATACACTGCTTTAGTTCCCTACTCTCCCATTTAAAAAAAACAAGTTTTATTTATATAAGTAATCTCTACACCGCACATGGTGCTTGAACTCATGACCCAAAGTCAAGAATCACATGCTCTTCCAACTGAGCCAGCCAGGCACCCCAAATATGTGGCTCGCTCCTTCCTACCTTCCTTCCTTTCTCCCTTCCTTCCTTCCTTCCTTTTCTTTTCTTTTCTTTAAGTAGGCTCCACTGCTTAGCTTCCTATTCTCATTTTTTAAAACAAGTTTTATTTATTTAAGTAATCTCTACACCCAGCGTGGGGCTTGAACTCACGACCCAGAGATCAAGAGTTGCATGCTGTACCAGCTGGACCAGCCAGGTGCCCCTCTATTCTCCATTTTGATACATCCCCTTTTCCACCCTGAATTCTGATCAGTTTCAGGGGTATATCAGACTCCTGGGTTCTGAGTGAGGAATAGGGTGTGCATGTGACGTTACAGAAGGTCCTTAGAAGCTGTCAGTGTAGTAAGAGGAGGGGGCTCCAGTGGGCATGCATAGGGACTATTCTGTACACAAGGTGTCCAAGGTGGCACAAAGAAAGGGAGCTAAGCGGAGTTTGAGAAGAAATGGTCCCAGCTATAGGAGAGAAAACGTAGAACCTGGTAGTGGACATAATTTTCATTGTCTATGCAGCGTTCATTTCCCATCTTCTTATCAGCACCCAGTATATGATTTATGGCAGCCAGCTGTGCCGACTGACCACTCACTATGCATTTCGGGAGGAATGGGCTCTACATCCAGTGTTGATGTTCTTCCAGTGTGCCAAGCACTGATCATATCAGGGCCGAAGCTCACATGAAATTTCCAGTAATTGCTACAGAGTTCCAATGAAGAGGCTTTCCCCGAAGGAAGGGCATGGCTATGGGTTTCAGGTGCCATGCAGATATTGAGGAAGGTGAAGACTTTTCAGAGTGATCACTGGGGTGGTGTCTGGTGATTTTGGCTGGGATTATGCACTAGTGAGAAGAGCAAAAGCATCTAGAAGGAGCTGTTGCTTCTATGACTGTGATTTTCAGGGGGCAGGGGACGAGCAATAACTAGAGGGATTGTAGGACCAAAGAAGGGGCTTTTATTTTATTTGTTTATTTTTTTAAAAAGATTTATTTAGTTATTTTAGAGAGAGCAAGCGCATACATGTGAGCAGGGGGAGGGGCAGAGGGAGAGAGAGAATCCCAAGCGGCCTCCACACTCAGAGCAAAGCCCGACACGGAGCTCGATCTCAAGACCCTGAGATCATGACCTCAGTGGAAATCAGGAGTCAGCCGCTTAACCGACTGAGCCACCCAGGTGCCCCGGGGCTTTTATTTTAAAAGACAGGAGAGTGGTAAGCACATTTATGTAGAGGAATATCTACATCGGGTCATTTTCTTGAATCATCCCAAGTTTCTTCTGCCCATTAGACTTCCCCTCAAACCTAACGTCTCTCTGAATGAGGTTACTCTTCTCATCCCCACTTCTCCCTTTCAAAATGACAGCAACAGAATCCCAACATCATCCTGCTTCTCTTTGTGTGTCTTCTCCCTGTTCTCTTCTGGTCCTTACTGTATCCTCGGTGTTTGGCATAGTACCTGTCCCATGTTAGGTGCCCAAGAAATATTATTGTATGAACAGAATAAAGGTTGGTTTATATCATGTCATCTGGGTTTGCGGTGGTGTCTCTAGCTACCTAGCCTCCCAAGCCCCTCCCCTTCATCTGTGGCAGCTGTCCCAGTTTAGACTTTTGTCCTCCCTTGCCAGACGGGTTCCCGTGGCTGATTTCCACAGCGCTCAATGGTTCTCAGGTTCTGGCTGAGCGGGGCTTGGCCATAGATGTTCCTGTAAAGCCTCAGAGCCTCCATGTTTCCTGCTGGGGATTCACTTCAAACCTTGTCACCTCGCAACGGTGAGGAATGAAGGAGGAGTCCTGATCTGTGCCTTTATCAGACTAATGTAGTATAACCACTGATGATTGGTCCTAAAGGCTTTTTTCATGTGCAGATGCTGAGGAGGCTGAGGAACCCCAGCCAGGCCTTGCTGTGGTGCCTTCTAGACCTTGGATGGGAGAAAAGTGTTGCTACCTTCAGGTATGTGGAAGTTGTGAGAAAGTGAGTGAGGTGCTCCAGCACGTGAGGTGTCACCAGAGGTTGACAAGAGCTCCCCACTGGAGTGTTGGGGGTACGACTTGTATGCCACGGTCACATCTCATATATTGCCCAGGGTTGTTTTTTCTTCTTTTGACGTGCCTGCATTGAATTAATTAAATGTCAACAATAGAGTGTTGTTAACTGGGTCAGTTCACTTTGCGAAGTACCCAAGGTCACAGAGGGCTGGATTTGAGAATATGGCAGTCACTGTAGGACTCTGAGAACTTCCTTTGACTCAGCTTGGTGGAGCTGGGTCCAAGGAGTGAATGAATCTGAGAGCTGTTGTAGAGAACCTAGGATCCAAGTCTTCAGAGAACCTGAGGAGTTAGAAAGATGGACCTTATTTGTTTTGTTGTATGATGAGAAGACAACAAGTGTTGTACAAGTGAGGAACGTTGGTCAGGTGTTTGGAGATCTTGCGAACAGTCATTCCACATAGAGGGGTCAGTTAAACAGGAATGTTAGAACCCAGGCGCTTCAAGGTTCTATTCAAGGTTCAAAGCCTATCTTTCTAGAGAAACATTGTACGAGAAAGGTATTTTACAAGGACGAAAAACACGCAGGAGCAGATTGTTGTCCAGTATCTGGAGCAGGTCTCATGCTACGTTTTCACCCCCATCCCTTCCTCTGTTGAACCCTAGAAAATGGGTAGATGAGTTACCCAACTTCCATTGGCCTGACCCTCGGCTGTAAGATGAGGGGGCAGGGGAGGAACTAAAAGACCTCTCAGCTCCTTCCTGTCTGCACACTGGGAGTTTGGAGTAGGACAGAAGTCAGTCCTGTTGCCTGTGATTAGGAAAGGCAGCAGAGCTGGCCAGAGGTCCCAAGCCAAATCAGCTACAAGAACTCTAGAGTTTTCTTTTGCAGTGTCTTCACTTTCCATGTGTTTCCAATCACTGCTTTGTGTAATATAAACTAAAACTGTCCAAGTGCTTGTCTTGAGGAACTTTTGGTTACTGTTCAGAAAACAAAGCTCTAGTGGTTTGGGCTGATAGTGGAACATGTTAATTCTGGACACTCTGGCTCTTGTGTTGGCGCTCGCTTACTGCTCTGAGGAGCCCTGTCCACTGGGGGCCAAACTCAGATGATCACAGACCAAGGGGGCCATATCCGTGAATGAATGCCAGGGAGGCAAAGGGTGGTGGCAGGCCATACTTCAGGGCTTGTTGCTATGGTCCAGCATTGCCAGACCTTTCTACTTTCCAAGAGAAGTTGGAAATCCTGATTTTTATGTGAAATCTTCTTATTTTTAAGTGTTGGATCAAAAAGGAAAAAAAAAAACACCACATTTTTTTTAAAGCAGTCCCACCATCCAAACAAAATATGTCTGCAGGCCACACACACCCTCAGGCCACCCTCAGGCCTTTTCTGGGCATACAGACCACAGTATTTCTTGTACATACCAATTTTTAAGAACCTTTTTATTATGGATAATTTCAAATATTTACAAGTGCCAAGAATAATATAGTGAACCTTCATACAAACTCTTATATACCCATTACCTTGCTTCAGTGATTTATCAACCCATGGCCAATCTGCTTTTATCTACAACCAACACACACACACACACACACACACACACACACACACACACGCTAGATTGTCTTGATGCAAATCCCAGACACTGTATTATCTCATCTATAAATACATCAGTATATGTCATGAAAAGGTAAGAACATAAAAAAAATTGACCGTAACTCCTTAATATTATAAAATATACAGTCAGTTTTCAAATTTACCCTCTTGTCTTACAGTTTTTTTAACAGCTTATCTTTTTGAGTCTTGATCCAAATAACACCCACATGTTGCAACTGATAGATATGTTTCTTTAAGTGTTACATAATCAATAGGTTCCCCACTACCCTCTCTTTTTTCCCCTTTTACTTTATTAGTTGAAGAGCCTTAAGTCTCTGACCTGTAAAGTTTCCCATATTCTGGATTTTGCTGATTGAATCTCTGTGGATTTATTCAAACTTTATATACTCATTTAATATCTTTATTTTTAAAGATTTTTAAAGATTTTTAGTTTTATAGCGTAGAGGAGTCTAGACACTTGAATTTTAGCAGCTTTTTTCTTATCCTCCTCCTGAAACTGCATAGTGTATAAGTCTCTGTTTTACAAAGATTTTCTCCTGATAATATGATACTGTTAAATGTGTGCCTAATGTCCTTTTGCCTTTACAGATAAAAGTAGAGTGGGGATGACCAGATCTAAGATCTTGTCAGCCTATAGCTGGCTTTTGGGATCTGTTCATGGATCTTTTTGAAGCTTGGATGCTTTCCCGAAGTGGTGCATGCTGCCTCGTGATGTAAAAACCTCATTGCTATTTTTAGCTTTTCAAACTCCTGGTAGCAAACAGGAAAGCCTACCGAATCATTTTGGATTGGGATATTTTGGACTTGAAATCAAGGCCCACTGTGGCACCCTAATTAAACATATGTGGCTCAGCTCAAATGAAGAATTTGTGGAACTCCAAACAGTAACCCATTGCAGAAACGATTCACCTGGAATTTTAGGAAAGGTTATTTGGACCGCTTAGGATCAATTATTTTGAAATGTTAATGGTCTTTAAAGAATGGAGCCTAAGAAACAAAGTAGAGAGTTACTAATATCAACCTTAAATGTTTTCCCTTAAAATCTTTCAGGAAGTTAAAAAACTGGTGAATTTCTTTTTTATTTTATTTTTTATTTATTTTTTATTTTTTTAAAGATTTTATTTATTTGACAGAGAGAGACAACAGCGAGAGAGGGAACACAAGCAGGGGGAGTGGGAGAGGGAGAAGC